>NW_028301609.1:10340378-10643409 GCF_987345545.1 Pholcus phalangioides
CCGCAGCATATTCAAAGACCATTTAAGGAACCCACAGCATATTCACAAATCATTTGAGTGACCTTCGGTGCATTTCACATCACTAAGTGGCACGCAACATATTCAAAGATCATTTAAGTGACCCACAGCATGTTCACAGATCACGTAAGCAACCCCCCCTCCCCGCAGTATATTCAAACGTCACTTTAGGGACTCGCAGCACATTCCAAGACCACTTAATTGACCTGCGGTATAATTCCAGAGCACTTACTTAAGCGTTCCACGGTGCAGTTCCACATCACTTGCGGTACCAGCGGCACAGTTCCAGATTAATAACTCCACTCAAGCGGCTCACGGCGCATTTTCGGATCGCTTAAGTGACCTGCGGTGCTGTTCCAGTTCCCTCAAGCGGCTCGTGCTATATTTTTCCAGATAACTTAAGCGATCTGCGTTACACGTAGAGATCACTTAAGTGGCCTGCGACACGTTTTCGAACTAACGAACTAGCCCGCACTCTCCTGAAGGAGGAGCACCCTTGTTGTAGAGGGATTATCGTTTATATCGGGAGACAACATTATCATCACGTGCTGTCAAACTTATGCTGCCGTTGGCATCTTTTCTAAATCGGTGTTGTTAGTACTACCAAAAAATGCGTTTTTGAGCATTTGTTCCCCGCAAAATATATTTGATTGATTAGTTGATAAATTAAAATTCAGTTAGATGTATTGCCCGTGTGAAGAGGGTTATTGCGATATACTTTGGTGTATCACACAACAAGTAGCGATACCGGAAACTACATCAACACTTTCAGTGATCAGGTAGTACCAAGTACACAGGGGCGTCGGAAGTGTTTGGAACTTGTGGGTTCTTGATCTTTACGTAAGAAATTTTGATTTTTTCTGAATCAATTCTGTGGGTGCTGAGACCCAAGCCCGTAACTAGGCTGGGGCTACCGGGGTACTGCCCTAGGGCACCCCAAAAATGTACACTTATTTTTCATAATACTGTACTAACAGTTCAGGGGGGGCATCAAGAAGGCAGCGTGCCTTCGTCACAAATCTACGCCATGAATCACCGTGGGTGCCCGAGCACCCTTAGTACTCCCGGCTCCGACGTCCCTGCAAATACCGATACTTTTAGACGCCTTCGGAAAAACAGAAATATGTGACGAATTTAAAAATATATTGAAGGATATTTTGAGCGAAAAAAATAATATTGTAGCGATTTCAAAATCTCCTCAAAAATATTCGTTATAGAGGGGTTTATCGCTACAAAGGATATAATTGTATGGAGGGGAGCTTAATATTAGATTATAGGCGAATTCCAAGCAAGATTTAAAAAAAATCGTTATAAATGGACTTATCGTTATATCGAGTATCGTTGTAGTGAGGTTTTACTATATATGAATTTTAAAATGTACATAGAATGATCGTGAACTCTTCAACCAAAAAAATAGAGTTTATAGCACACACATCAAGAATGAACGATATTTAGGTCTAAAATTACAGAGCCTAGGTCTAGTGTCAAAAAAAAGTAAATTGACATGTTGATGTTGATCCTTGATTAAAATTTGAATCGGGGAAAAGATTAGACCCGACTAACTTATGAGCTTCAGAATTCCATTCGCATCAGAGAGAAGCTCAAATTAGATCATAAAGCTTTGATTGGTTGAGTTTAGTTCAAAGTGACTCTTCAAACTTGAGCAATATGGATGTTTTTTTTTTTTTAATTCATGTATTCCCAAGTGATCAGCATGATCCGTCTAGGGAATTCGTTAGTGTTAGTACAGTAAAGCCTCGATTATCCGAACACATCGGGACCGAAGAGTGTTCGGAAAATCGATTTCAAAACTAATTCGATTACACAAAGGAATAAATTGAATTTAAGATTCAATTCACACGTTTGTTTGCTTGTCGGTCATTTATAATTACATACACTCTACACGGAGATCTGTGCCCTACTTACATCTATAGCTCACAGGTACGGTATGTATAATTGTTTGGAAGTGAATTATTGTACAATAGAGTGAAGCTATCGAGTTGGGAGAAAAGTGGATCCAAGTTCCAAGAAAATACCAGCTGTTGAGTATCATTGACTATAGAAAACTGAAAATGAGTTACGTTTGAAAGATGTTTGGTTAACTGAGTTGTTCGAAAAATTAGTGTTCGTATAAACGAGGCTCTATTGTACTTATCTATGCCCAAGCCGAGATTAAAACCTAGTCCGGCACTGCGAGAGGCTAACTCTAACCACTCGACTGCCAGGCGGCAGTCAGATGGTGCATGAACTGGTTTCCATTCCCAACGTGGCCTTCAACGCGATACTTACATACCACAAAAATGCATTCATCATGCCATTTTCACTTTAAAATATGGAAGCCAGATGGCAGCACCACTAGAACATGATCCCGCATAAATCTCTGACAAAATAAATACGTTAGGGCCTCGCATACACTCGCAACTTACGCACTAGCATGTACTTCAAATTCTTCAGAGGAACGTTCACGAATAACATGTACGGTTAAGTAGTAATAGTAGTCTCAAAATGAACAATAGTCCGGCAACAACAGCACTAGCTCATTTTTAATTTGAAAAATAGATGGCTGACACGTCATTAAAAAGCTTTTTCTTTAAAACTAAAAATATATTAAAACGTGCCAATTGCTGTGAATTGTAATACAATTGACACGTTTAAAAAGAAATACAATAAACATGTTGGGGTAAATCGAGAAGCTATCCATTCTTAGAATAAGACAACCATAAGTATTCTTTATGGGCATTGTATAGTATTTTATCATGTGTATATATTGATTATGATTTTTGTTGATTGCATTTTTAATTGGGTTGCTGTATTTTTGAAATATGTGACATCCATATTTTTATGGGCATCTTTTTCTAAGCCACCTCGTTGGGCATTTTGCCTGTTGTGGCGTTGTATTTGTATTTGTATTTATTTGTAAATACAGTCGAATCCCGTTTTAACGAATACCGGTATAGCGAAAAAAAATATCATTTTAACGAACATTTTTCTAATCCCCCAAATAAGTTTATATAGGAAAAAATGCAAAAACCTGGAATTCCTTTATAACGAAATTTCGTTAAAACGAAGTGATTTCTCCAGTCTCTTGGAGTTCGTTACAACGAGAGATTCGGCTGTAGTAATATGAATTAAATGATTCTAAAAATAAAAAAAAACACAAAAAATTCACAATTAAAAAAGTTATAACAATTAAAAATAAAATCAATAATTATAAAAACAAAAAAAATCAATAATTATGTAAAAAACAATATAAAAAAAATATTTATTGTAAAAATCCACAAAATAATACAAGTTAAAAAAATAATTAATGTAAAAAATTGAAAGAAAAAAAATCACAAACTAGGAAAAAAAATTAAAAATTTAGTTCAAAAATGAAAAATCAAAGAAGGTAAGAGAAAAAAAAAACAAAATAAAGAAAAAATAAAGTTAAAAAATAAAAAATTTTGATGTAAAAAAAAGGAAAAAATTTTAATGTAAAAAAAAAGGAAAAAATTTTAATGTAAAAAAAGGAAAAAAAATTTAATGTAAAAAAAAGGGGAAAAATTTAATGTAAAAAAAGGGAAAAAATTTTAATGTAAAAAAAAAGGAAAAAATTTTAATGTAAAAAAAAGGAAAAAATTTTGATGTAAAAGAAACAAAAAAATTTTAATGTAAAAAAAAGGAAAAAATTTTGATGTAAAAAAAAAGGAAAAAATTTAATGTAAAAAAAGGAAAAAATTTTAATGAAAAATCGTAAAAAAATGAAATGAAACAAATCAAGATATATTTCCAATACAAAAATTAATAATAAAAACAACACGGAAAATGCAAAAAATGACATCAATCTCACCAACAGACAGAAAATAAATTATTGCTGATACATCACAAGACTAAAAACAAAAAGTTATAAATTCAATTTTTTCAAAATAATCTGAATGACACATAGAGAATCTGAGCTTAACATCATTCAAGTCCATAGATTATAACTTCCAACGGAAAATAAATCACAAAAATCTTAAAAGTCAGCGACAAAAACCACATTGAAAAATTCCTACTAAAAAAAAAAATATCACTTTCTTCAACATCAGCATTTTTAGACACAAAAAAACTGTTTTTACCACGAAAAACGTCTCATTTTTCTGGAATTCCCTAGAACATACACTGGCGTATAACTATCGGCCTAGATAGGTAGGAAAAAAAAAAAGAGAAGAAAAGAGCTCAAGGAGAGATTAGCTCCAGAAAACTTCTCTCCTGGAAGTCTCAAGGAGTCACAGGATCTCTTTACATCGGTCTACAAGTCGTTAGTGTCGGCTAAAGAAAGAAAGAAGAAGCTTCTTATTCTTATTTTCTTGAAGGAGAAATCCCAAGAAAAGAGAAGATCCTTCTCATTTTTCTCCTTCACATTGGGATCAGCCGCAACTGCTTTGGCTCTTCATCAACACCATCCCTGTGGAGGGGGGAACCGCCCTTACCAGCCACGGGGATCGGGGCGAAAATAATAGGAGTCTTAATAAGTTCGGGGCTCCTTAGCCCCGATTTCATATATTCTGTGGGAGAGGGCAATCGGCTTCCAAAAATTCATGCATTACTCTCTAGCACAAAATATACAGTCAAACTTCGTTAATGAGTCACTCTTGGGAGAGCAAAAATATGACTTGATAAGCGGAGTGACTCGTTAAACCCGATGTGCCAATTCCTGCCGGAAGATAATTGGGACTTCCAAAAAGTGATCCGGTAAGCGGAGTGACGTGTTTACCGGGTGACGCACTAACGAGGTTTGACTGTATATGTTACGGTAAATGTGGTAAATCCAATCATTATGCATGCTTATCATTCGTCTTTAATTTGATAAATTTATCACTTTTACCAACGAATATGCATGATGTTCAAGTGTCGTTGGTTTTTTTGAATACAGTCGAATCCCGTTTTAACGAAAACCGTTATAGCGAAAAACTTGTTTTAACGAATGCTTTTCTAGTCCTCCAGATAAGTTTACATAGGAATAAAATGCAAAAACCCGGCATTCCTTTATAACGAAATTTAGTTATAACGAAGTGATTTATCTGGTCTCTTGGAGTTCGTTATAACGGGATTCGACTGTATTATGCTGAGGTGAACTCGGATAGAAAAGTCATTTTATTTCCGTCTGGATTCGAACCCAGGCCCTCTTGTCTATAAGCCGTCTATATCCCTCTCGTTGCAGGTAAATTTGATAAATACAGTCGAATCCCATTATAACGAACTCCAAGAGACCGGAGAAATCACTTCGTAATAACGAAATTTCGTTATAACGAAATCCCAGGTTTTTGCATTTTATTCCTTTGTAAACTTATCTGGGGGGATTAGAAAAGTGTTCGTTAAAACGAGATTTCCGCTATAACGGTTTCATTAAAACGGAATCCTCACAGGGTCTCGAAACATTGATATCTCCACATTCAGCCAGTTTTCCGTATCTGTCGTATTATCACTTTTACTGGCAATTATGCATCATAACCAAGTATCATTAGTAAAATTCATAAATACTTGAAATTTATCGCCTTTATCTGTGATAATGCATGATACTCTAGTGTAATTGTGAATTTGATAAATATGAAAAATTTCAAAATGAGTCTAGTATGTGTGATGGATATAGTCGGACCCCGATATAATGATAAAAAATTTTGCGACAGTACTCCGGATATGACGATACAATACATCTATGAATTATCATATATTATAGTATAATATGTCATAAAGAAAGATTTATCATGTTTATCAACGACGCGATGCTAATGTATTATGCATAATCGTATTATGTATTATGTATAATGTATTATGCCGAATAAAAGGGATAATTTTTAGTACTTATTAAATTTGCCGACGACGCTTCGGTACTATGCAAAATCACCGGTACAAGTATAATTTATGGAAATTTATCAAATTTACCAATGACGCTTGGGCACTATGCGTAATAAAAGAAAGAATTCCAGAAGTGCATGAAAATTCAGGATCGCAAAAAAATAATAATTCAGAATTCCAGAATTGATGAATATTCAGAATATCAGAATTGATGAGTATTCAGAATTCCAGAATTGATGAATATTCAGAATATCAGAATTGATGAGTATTCAGAATTCCAGAATTGATGAACATTCAAAATTGCAGAATTGATGAATATTCAAAATTGCAGAATTGATGAATATTCAGAATTCCGAAAATGATGAGAGCTCAGAATTCCAAAAATGATGAGAGCTCAGAATTCCAGAATTGATGAATATTTAGAATTCCAAAAATGATGAGAGCTCAGAATTCCAGAATTGATGAATATTTAGAATTCCAAAAATGATGATAGCTCAGAATTCCAGAATTGATGAATATTTAGAATTCCAAAAATGATGAGAGCTCAGAATTCCAGAATTGATGAATATTTAGAATTCCAAAAATGATGAGAGCTCAGAATTCCAGAATTGATAAATATTTAGAATTCCAAAAATGATGAGAGCTCAGAATTCCAGAATTGATGAATATTTAGAATTCCAAAAATGATGAGAGCTCAGAATTCCAGAATTGATGAATATTTAGAATTCCAGAACTGATGAATATTTAGAATTCCAGAATTGATGAATATTTAGAATTCCAGAATTGATGAATATTTAGAATTCCAGAATTGATGAATATTTAGAATTCCAGAATTAATGAATATTTAGAATTCCAGAATTGATGAATATTTAGAATTCCGCAATTGATGAATATTTAGAATTCCAGAATTGATGAATATTTAGAATTCCAAAAATGATGAGAGCTCAGAATTCCAAAAATGATGAGAGCTCAGAATTCCAGAATTGATGAATATTTAGAATTCCAGAATTGATGAATATTTAGAATTTCAGAATTGATGAATATTCAAAATTCCAGAATTGATGAATATTCAGAATTGCAGAATTGATGAATATTCAGAATTGCAGAATTGATGAAAATTCAGAATTCCAGAACTAATTAGCATTCAGAATTGAAGAATTAATTGGCATTCAGAATTCCAGAACTAATTAGCATTCAGAATTCCAGAACTAATTAGCATTCAGAATTCCAGAACTAATTAGCATTCAGAATTCCAGAATTGATGAAAATTCAGAATTCCAGAACTAATTAGCATTCAGAATTCCAGAACTAATTAGCATTCAGAATTCCAGAACTAATTAGCATTCAGAATTCCAGAATTGATGAAAATTCAGAATTCCAGAACTAATTAGCATTCAGAATTCCAGAACTAATTAGCATTCAGAATTCCAGAACTAATTAGCATTCAGAATTCCAGAACTAATTAGCATTCAGAATTGAAGAATTAATTGGCATTCAGAATTCCAGAACTAATTAGCATTCAGAATTTCAGAACTAATTAGCATTCAGAATTCCAGAACTAATTTGCATTCAGAATTCCAGAACTAATTTGCATTCAGAATTCCAGAACTAATTAGCATTGGAATTCCAGAACTAATTATCATTGGAATTCCAGAACTGATGAATATTCAGACCTCCAGAATTATAACGAACATTCAGACCTCCAGAATTATAATGAACATTCAGAATTACGGAATTATAATGAACATTCAGAATTACAGAATTATAATGAACATTCAGAATTACGGAATTATAATGAACATTCAGAATTACAGAATTATAATGAACATTCAGAATTACAGAATTGATGAATTTTCAGACTTACAGAATTGATGAATTATCAGAATTACAGAATTGATGAATTATCAGAATTACAGAATTGATGAATTCTCAAAATTACAGAATTGATGAATTTTCAGAATTACAGAATTGATGAATTTTCAGAATTACAGAATTGATGAATTTTCAGAATTACAGAATTGATGAATTATCAGAATTACAGAATTGATGAATTTTCAGAATTACAGAATTGATGAATTCTCAAAATTACAGAATTGATGAATTTTCAGAATTACAGAATTGATGAATTATCAGAATTACAGAATTGATGAATTCTCAAAATTACAGAATTGATGAATTCTCAAAATTACAGAATTGATGAATTTTCAGAATTACAGAATTGATGAATTATCAGAATTACAGAATTGATGAATTCTCAAAATTACAGAATTGATAAATTATCAGAATTACAGAATTGATGAATTCTCAAAATTACAGAATTGATGAATTCTCAAAATTACAGAATTGATGAGAATTCAGAACTTATAAAATGAACAATTTCCCAGGTTTGAAATAAATTCAGAATTTGTTTTTCTTTTACAATTTTCATTAATCAGAATCAATGAAAATTCAGAATTTCTGAAAATTCAGAATTGATGAAAATCGTTATTAACGTAAGTGAATAACGCTTAGTCCCCCCCCCCCCCCGAAAACGCGGGGCCCGGTGCAATCGCACCTGTCGCAAACCCCGAAGGCCGACCTGTCCCTATTAGCTTCCATCATTTCTTTCCCAAAATATTCCAAAAAAAATGCTTTTCCAATCAGTAAAAAAATCCCTAATATTAATTTCTCGTTTTTTTCCCCAACGTTAATTTCTTTTATGGATGATTTAAGGAAAAATTTTTCTTCCAGTTTTCTCAGATTATAGGCTAATGAGGTAAATGAAGACGAAAGAATAAGGGGAAAAATACGATAAAAGCAGCTGTGATCAAAATTTCATAAACTAAATTTTGGAGTTTTCGTGAAAATTTCATTTTCTAGTGAAAAAAAAAGGGGAATTAAGAAGAGATTGTTCTTAAATAGCTTCCATTTTTGTATCTATCGATAGAAAATTTAATATTAAGAGCTTAGAAGAAAGAAAAACCTATATGAGAAAATTACGATTTTTTTTTAAATTTTATTTTAATATATTTTAGGAAAAAAGTTCTAATTTAATATGATTTTCCGTTCGGCGGTAGTTTTCCGTCCATCGATATTTTTCGATAATAATTTAGTTTTAATTATTTTCATTTGAAATTAAAAACATAAATTTTACATTTTATGAAAATTTATTTCGCACCAAATCATTATAATTTTTTCTACTTTTATTTATATATTTTTTTGGAAAAATTGAAAAACTGCTCCAGATAGCCAACTGTTGTTTAATAAGTTTTTCTAATTTATGTGCAAGACGGTCTTATTGAAAACGATCCATTCGTATATCCTGACCAGTTTGAAGATGTTCTGTCCAACAATGAATGGTCTGACCGTTTATAGATGGTCTGTCGAAGAATTCTGACAGTTTAAACATGGTCTGTCCAAGCATGATGACCATTTAAGGATGGTATGTGGAAGCCTTCTGGTCGTTTAAAGATGGTCTGTCGAAAATTTTTGACCGTTTAAAGATAATGTCCAAATATTCTGACCGTTTAAAGATAATGTCCAAATATTCTGACCGTTTAAAGATAATGTCCAAATATTCTGACCGTTTAAAGATAATGTCCAAATATTCTGACCGTTTAAAGATAATGTCCAAATATTCTGACCGTTTAAAGATAATGTCCAAATATTCTGACCGTTTAAAGATGGTCTGTCCAAGCATGCTGACCATTTAAAGATAATGTCCAAATATTCTGACCGTTTAAAGATAATGTCCAAATATTCTGACCGTTTAAAGATAATGTCCAAATATTCTGACCGTTTAAAGATAATGTCCAAATATTCTGACCGTTTAAAGATAATGTTCAAATATTCTGACCGTTTAAAGATAATGTCCAAATATTCTGACCGTTTAAAGATAATGTCCAAATATTCTGACCGTTTAAAGATAATGTCCAAATATTCTGACCGTTTAAAGATGGTCTGTCCAAGCATGCTGACCATTTAAAGATGGTATGTCGGAGACTTTTGCCCGTTTAAAGATGATCTGTCGGAGACTTTTGCCCGTTTAAAGATGGTCTGTCAGAGACTCTTTCTTTCTTTTTTTTCAAACCGAGCACAACTCAGGTCTATCACCACATCTTTGGGCGATTTACTACCTAGTGAGTAGTGTCGGAAGTGTCACTGTGTGTGTACATACGCACGCACGAGATTGTTGACCATTTAAAGATGGCCTGTCCAAGATTTTTTTCTGTTTAAAGATTTTCCATCCATGAATTCTGAGCATTTAAAGATGGTCTGTCTAAGAATTAAGACAGTTTTCAAAGATGATCTGTCCAAGCTTTCTGACTATTTGAAGATGGCATGTCGAATACTTTTAACCGTTTAAAAATAATCTGTCGGGAACTTTTGACCGTTTATAGATGGTCTGTCGAAGAATTCTGACAGTATAAAGATGGTCTGTCCCAGCATGCTGACTATTTAAAGATGTCATAACAAAGACTTTTGACCGTTTATGGCTTGTCCAAGTATTCTGACCTTTGAAAAGATGATTTGTTCAGGGAGTTCTAACTGTTTGAAGGTCCCAGTAATTGACTGGGAAATGCCCGAAGGTGAATGGAAAAAGAAGAAATGGGGGTAGCTGAATTTTTTTTACAGGAAAGAAGTATAGAACTCTATAAAATTTAAAGTATGAGTTGTACTTAATGGCGAAAAAATGTATAAAAAACTATCGTGAGTTGGGTATTCCGGGGTAAACTAAGAAAATTTCAAGTTTAATACTGTTCCGAGGTACACGATGTTTTTTTTTGTTTCAACCACAGTGCTTGGTAGGATACCACTTGGTATGGCTCATCATGTTATTGCATAGATTATATTTATAAATATAGTTCACTAAACTTGTGCAATGTTGAGAAGAAATGCGGCAAAGACGAACTCACAATTTTGTTACTAAAATGGGCCGAATGTAAAATCTCTGTCACAGACAAAGAGTTGGACATACATTCAGTTGTAAGGATTTACAAAAAGGTTTACGACAACTGACTGATGCGACGATGAATTCAAGAGGGAAAGAATATTCAACTACACTTGCAGGGAATCGAACCCCCGTCTCGGTAAGAGAGGGCGTGGGTTCGATTTTCCGCAAGGGCAGTTGAATGTTCTTTCTTTCCTGGAATCACCTTCGCATCAGCCAGCTGTTGCAAATCTTCGTATAGGTAGCGGAGAGTGACATTATCGTTGGGCAAGAGTTTATATTTCTAATCTCTTGCACTTTCCAAAAACATCAGCTGCAATGTAATAACATTAAAACTTGGGCTGGGAATCGATAAACATTTTTAACTGGCTAATCAAAAATTTTTAATCGATTAATCGGATATTTTTTGACCATATAATATTAATAGATGCTATAAAAAATTTATTTCATCCATTTCACTCACTTATTTGGTAGATGCAAACAGATATAGGAATAGGTTAAGAAATTAAGGCTGCCCGCTTCAAGCAAGTAGATATGCTGAACATAATTGCTGAAACCTGTAATTTCTTCACTTGGATTTTGTCGTTTTTTTAAAAAGAAATCGGTTATATTTGGTTATTATTCACTGATTTCGAAACTAATTTCGATAACACTATTTGTTTTCCTGGAAAAACTCCCCTCAAATGGTACTTGTGAAGAGATGAGGAGTTTTAGACAATAAATTTTGGTCTAAAACTCCTTTTAGACCAAACTCAACTTAAAACTGAAATCACCAGTTTCCGTTGAATCTAGTTTGATCAAAATATTGATTCAAATATTTTTAAATACGGTCACTTATCCAAAATGTTCTGTCTTAGAACATGATTTATGAGACATCAATGAAATTGGTTTTTTCACAAAAAAATCAAGTTAATTCCTAAAGTTTTAATAAAAATTTTAATCGTGAGTCGATAAACTCAACTAAATTTTTTAACTACGATTAACTATTGATCGATTAACCGAACTGATTAATCGAACTAACCCTAACTAAAACTATTTCAAGTGTTTCGAGGCCTAACAGTTTCCTCTACTTTTTAAAATACCAGAAAATAAAGGAAAAACATTTTTTTGGCCCCATATTTGCCGTGCAAAGTCATTTCAAGCATACACTGGAACACAGAGGGTAAACGATAAAGTCATCCAAACAATGCGGCTCATTCAACGAGACACAACTCGAATATTTAAAAAAATTCAACGTGACATTAAAATACACTGCCTAGGAA
Organism: Pholcus phalangioides; assembly: GCF_987345545.1. Lineage (NCBI taxonomy): Eukaryota > Metazoa > Arthropoda > Arachnida > Araneae > Pholcidae > Pholcus > Pholcus phalangioides. Next base: position 10,352,406 of record NW_028301609.1, read on the forward strand.
AAAAAAATCCTCTCAGTAACAACACTGTCCATAAAATTCCTGCCATCTTTAGGGAAAAAAAAACTATCTCAACGCATTCGTATAATGGGGCATAAACAAGCAAATTTCTCCCTAAAGAAACTGAACGATCTCCAACACTGACTAATTTTCATTTTCACGATTTCCACAAAAAAAAAAAATAAATAAATGAGCTCATCATTATTATTAACACTGGTTTTCCCCATAAAAAATAAATTTGTTATTTCCTTTCGCTATTTACTCTTCTCTAAAAATACTATTTTGGCTCGGTTCCAAAATAAAAAGGGAATTTTCCTAGGGAAAAATATCAAGAAAAAAACTTTTAAATGTCTCTGTTTTCAAAGGAACATTCATCTCCATTTAAATTCCAAAGATTAAACAACTTGTCACGAACTTTTCACAAAAAAACTAAAGGCAAATGACTTATATATATATTTTTTCCCCTATAAAATTCCCTTTCCGGGATTCCTTAATGTTATTTTTGGTGGGTTCCAAAAAAAACGTTTTTTTTTTTTTAAGCCAATGTTTACATGAGAACGATGCCAGTGTTTACGTGAATTTTTAGAAACAATTCGCTTTCTTGAAAACATTTTCTCTCCGAGATCTCGTTTATGGAGAGGAGTATCCTCCTTAGTTGATGTAAACTGACAAATTCCTCCGAGAACACCCAAGTTCTTTACCCTCTGGGGATCTCTTTCTATGTTCATTAATGTTTTGTTTAGATCTTGCAAAGCATGTCAGATGGTTGAAATTATTACGAAAAAAGGTTATTTATTTGAAAGAAAATTCGAAGTGTTTTTTTGGTTATGGTGTTTGTGGGAAGGTTATTGATCGATTCGCGTGAATCTATGTTAACTATAGAAAATACAATGTACGAATTTTACAATTTGCGTTTCCTTTCCTTAATTTTCTTTGCTTTGATTCTTTCTCGGATTGGTGACCAGGGGGTCGCTCTTGTTACTTTTATCTTTAAGCGCAGGGTCTTCAACCTTATTGTAATCGTAAGAACGGTCCACGTCCCACCACAAATGTTTCAAATCTTATAAATGCTCAAAGAGTAAATTTAATATTGCAGTCAATGGTAATTGATCATGAGTAAGAAAATTCATGAACACTTGCTCACCCATCGTGCTTAGTTATGTACGCCTACAGGCGCCGGAACCTAGGTGTTGAGGCCATTTGAGCCGCCCCCTCCCCAATAGTTTCTGAAAGAAAAAAAACCAATACAATGCACTTTCCTCCTACTGTGTACGTGCTTGAGTCCCGTATGTACGGGACGACCAGTAACTTTCAGCCCCTCGAATGTTTTCTTTATGTCGGCGCCTCTGTGTACACCCTATGGGGGCAGGCCATGTTACAGCTTGCTCACCCATCGTGCTCGTGAGCAACAGATTGGTGTAATTGTGCACATAGTAGACGTGATGTACAGTGAAGAGCTTTGACCTATGAAGACCGGACACACCCCGCTTCCAATCTCATAGAGATATTGGTAATATAATAACAGTGAACAGTGAAGAGCTACCAGTCTTTTTTTTTAAGAGAAGTCCTCTTTTTTGATGCCATTTCAAGCGTCCTCCTACGTTTCGGAAAATTCGCATCTTTGTCCTCCTTTTCAATTTTTCGGAATTATTATTGTGTTTTCTTCCGGAGAATTTTTTCTTTCACTTTTAAACATATCTTTTCATAGAAATGAGTGTTTTTATGGGTTTTTTCCACACGCATTGATCGATGCCCATCGTAGTTTTTTCTGTTTTTTTTTGTAGAGTTGAGAAAATCTATTGTTGTGACCGGTTTTATTGGTCAGAATAGTGGCGCCATCTGTTGTGGAAATTGGGCAAAGCAATGTAATTAGGGGTGTCATCCTTTCTCAGTTTTCGAATCTGGTAGCCCCAGTATAGTGTGATCGCGGAAAGTTGACCTCTGACCTTGTATGACGAAAAGCGAGGGTTCATTCTTCAGTAGGGACAAATAATGAAGTGAATAAAATCTTCCAGGGGTGTTGTTGGAGATCTTTTTTCCCTCATTTCTCCCTACTGAAGAATGAATACTCTCTTTTCACGATGAAGGCCATACAAGGCCGGTGCATTAGGAAGAAATTTCACGAAGATTTAGGTTCTAACCAAGTTGGCAGCACAATGACGGCCGGTTGAAATGGGTTTTCTGCGGTATTTCAACTTTGAGGTGCGAACGTGAGCCGTTTTCCCAATAACAAAAGTGCAGAGAGCCGGCAAACATTGATAATTGCAAACCGCCATAACGTGAAAATTCGGGTGTTTGCCATTTTTATATCAAAATATGAAAGACAGATGGTAGCATCAGTAGTTCACGAAGCGTGCATAACTCTGCCAACACATTTGCATTAGGACAACACATAAACTCAAAACAAACGTTCTGGCATGTATACCAACTCATTAGAAATTCCTTAGAGGAAATGCGTACGAGGCGCACGTAAGTTAAAATAGAAGTGGTAGCAAGAGACGGCTGTTTACAAATAACTCTGCCAATATCTAGACTATTTATTTTCAACCTGTTGCTGGAGGGCACCTCTCAAGTATGTAGGTATGTTGTGCTTATGCTTGATCACAAAATTTCTATCGACCCAGTAGTTGTGTGTACCATTGAACTTATATAAAAGATTCATCATGATGGTGATCTTTCTATTCGAAAAAATTGTCGTGTGGATGAACTGATGTTGGGCAGAAACGGTGCTCAGAGAGATTCAGAAAGAGGTAGAAGATCTGTGAAACATTTCTTCAAATTTCCATTGCGCAGACGAGAAATGGGCTTATCTATTATTGTATGTGATGAAGGCAGTGGTTGGTTCCCAGCCTCGAGGTGCAAATGCCAGCCGCTATCCTCATTAAACAGTCTCGCTTTAGAGAGAAACAGGCCTACAACGGTACAATTATTCAATCATTACACTTCACTTATAATTAGAAAGATTGATTGTAGATGGCAGCACTACACATAGCAAACATTACTCAGAACCAATGTCCACATTAGATTCACAACGAGTGCATGCACATTCCGGCATGTACGAGTTCGTTAGAAATTTCATAGAGGAATGTCTACGAGGTTAAGTAGTAGTGGTGGTGGATGCCGCCATCTACCTTTTGAATTGACAGTTGATGAATTTTACGCTGAAATGAATGTACGGGGCGGTTCTAATTAAACTGGCAGTACTCAGGCCTATGTAGCGCCCATTCTGTGGTGGACGTATTTCGTTGAAATTTGTTACATAGGTTATCTGCGTGGACTATGGGTGGAGGGGGAAAATAATACGGCAATAAAAAAGCGCCACTCTTCCACCTGGAGGTCTAATATCGAACTATTTTTTTGTTTCGGTTTTCTTTTCTCTAATGGTCCATGTTACCTACATACGAAGTTTCTAAACGAAATACGTCCACTTGAATAGGAGCTACATGGGTATGATAATCTTGCAAGTGTCAGTTTAATAATAACCACCTTGCATTTTTCGAGTATTGTGGGTTTTTTGAGGAATTTGAAAGATTTATAAGAGTAGTGAGAGACAACTTACTTTCAGTTCATTGTCTCATTATTTTTTCACCGTCATTTTGATCTCCTTAGGACTCACTGAAATGCCTTCTAGTGGCTGGTCGACGAACTTTTCACATCATATCTCAGAAAATAAGATAATTGAGGAAAAAACTCAAAGTCATCGAACTACACAATTCAGACTGGTAATATTAATGAAAAGAAATTAATTAACCAAAATGAATAACTCTTATGTAAATTTTACTTAGCCGTATTATTTTCTGATGTTTCATAGCATTCTTAAAAAAAAAACCGCTTAGATCATGGATTCTAATTGTCAATCATGCAATTATCTTAACTATAACAGCATTTAATCGGTCTATACTTTCCACTTTACTGATGCCATAACATTTCAACATAATACCATTGATGCAATCCACCCCAGTGACACCATAATTCACTCGACATCGTAATGTATATCCTTATTACGAATCAACAAGAATTTTATCAATTTCAAGAGAAAAAGAAAATGGGGATTTCATTTTTCACTTTAAGTCACCATAAGGATTCATTAAATCAGCACGAGTGCTTAAGACTTCTCAAAACGACGCTTTTATGTGGGGGATGATCGGCCATTAGAGATACGAATCTTTCTTCTTTCGTTCTTTAAAATGCTTAGAAAAAAGACCGGGTTTCCTTTTCTTGAAATGGGGAAAAAAATTCCTCAAAAAGGGGGAAAGAAACACTTGAAATAATTCAAAGAGACATACATTGGGAGCCCCATAAGAAGGTTTTTTTCCTCATCTCGAGTTGCGAGCCGTTTCCTTTCCATTTGATATACGACTGCACTTTATTCTTCCGTTGACAGCAGTGGAAAAATGCCGAAGGAACCACTCTCAGTGACATTTGCAACGCGTTTATGGAGCCAATTTGCACCCTGTATTTTATAACAGATAAGATAAGATGTAAACGTTATACCCCGTAATTGAATATCAAGCATTTCCAGGAATCTTTAATGTACACATGATCTTAAGGGTCGCGATTCCTAATTTCCATTATCAGGTGATTGGTAAACATGTGGATCGGACTTTGTAAATTCAGTTTTTTTGGCCTATTCCTACCTATCACTTGTCTTACAGTGCATTTACGTCGTCAGCCCCCCCCCCCCCCCACAAAACCTTATGCTATTGTCTGTGAATATACGAAATAAGGAGTTGAATTATACAGGGTGTTTCAAAAAGAGTCATCCGATTAAAAAAAAAAATCGTAACTATTCAGCTTTAAATCCATTTTGATCGAATAATTTATTGGAAGAAAAAGGGAAATCTCGAGTTTTACGCAGTTGACCACAGGTAGCGCTAACGCTCTTCCTTCGGCCGCCACTTCAGTGTTTATCAAGATGGCGACTGCACAAAAGAATTCGGTTTGTATTCGAAGCTTCGCGAAGTGCGAGTCCTTAACAACTGTTCATCGTGCTTTCCGTCGACAATACCTTGGTGTTGAATTTCCTACCGCTCAGAGCATTAAGTGACGGTATAAACAATTCCGGGACACGGAGTCCAATCTCTCCTGCAATGCCCTCTATCGACAAAAATTTGGGCAATTTACAGCACCAAAGAAAGTCCGCTTTCGTGACAATAACTTTTTCACAACCTGCATTAAAATATACCAAATTCTTAAATTTTTTCATAAATATTTTGACTATTTACGAATTTATGAAACACCTTGTAGATGAAGATTTTGCCAAGTAGCTTCACCTCAGCCATGAATCGCCGCATGAAATTGTCCCTCGAGTCGCATACAACACACTAAACTGGAATAGGGAGGTGACTATCTTCATAACAGGACACGGTCCATTCCCTATATATCTACACGAACGGAAACGCCGCTTAATAGACAAATGTGCCCGCGGTATGGTGGGTACTCCTTCATTCATTCAGCCACGAATCGCCAGCTGAAGCTTTACGAACATTTCGTACACGGAAGAGATTTAAGAAAGGTTCAAAATTCTGTGACTTGCTTGCGTGCAGCGTCTTCCATTGACGAAAATTTGAAATAATTTTTTTCTGTAACAAAGAAATTCTCCTTCTCTTTCGTAAGAATAATTTTTTTCCGTAAACTGCGTTTAAATATACCAGCGTTCATCAACCTTTCTTTGATCATTTTGATCATTTTGGTCGCACCACGGTCATTTTCTGCACACGGGGGCTAATTGGACCGGAACCTACAATTTATTGCCGATTCCGAACGATAGACTTGTTTTTTATACTTATCGAGAGGTTGGTGTGGATCGGGGACTCCCTGCGGTAGCAATTTTATGTGTGGTCATGTCACCGTTTATGTTGTACCCTTGTGCCAGGAAAGTTTTCTGACAAGGACGTCAACCTTTCTTAACCCAAGTACCAGTAAAATGTCTGAAACAGTTCGACGGACCACCTACTTACAGTATGAGTTAGACCATGTTTCCTTTAATACGGGACGTTAAAAAAATTCAGCAATAAAATACATATTGTGCAGGAATGTCCCGTATTTTGAGTGAATTTTTGGTCGTTCTTACTATTTTATAGATTAGTCCTGATTTTTTCAACAAAGCATGATTTGATTTGCAATCTTTTCTTCGAATGAAAATAATTTTCTTCACTTATAAACTATACTACGATAATTACGACTATAAATGTTCATCTGAACATATTTGTCATGCACTAAGTTTATATCCGTGAACTACTACATTTCAATTCATTACGATTTCTAGTAATTCTACATTGCGTAATTTCATCATTGCAATACTAATTGTTGATTTATTTTAGCAATAACTGGGGATTTCACCGACTCATGGCAAGGTTTTTGGTGGAAAATTGCCGATGTGAATTTCTTTTACCGTATTCGAACTCCCGTATTTTTTCTGAATGAAATATGGTCACTGAAGTCATCATGAAATTAATCACATTGAAATAAATTGTTTTAATGAAATTATCAGCAGCTCTTTACTTCTCCCTCCTTCTCCCATCTTCAGCAATTTCAGTAATAATGAGCAAATTCATCGTAAAGAGCATTTTTTTTGGCCTTCAATATTATCCCGTATTTAGAATCGTAATTTCCCGTATTTGTTTAGTTAAGGTACGGTTACCCTAATAGAGAAGGTCTAATTTTATATTTTGAAAAATGGGGATATATGTACGTATATCCAACATAAAAATTCTATAATTTTTCGTTCTGTTAGAATTCAGTAACTAGAGCCCGGAAGTTTAGGCATTAAAAATTATAAAAACAGGCAGGGCAAAAAAGGCACTAGAAATGCTTAAAATAGGCACTGGAAAAAGGTACTTATAATTAATGTACAAAAATAAAGACAAGTAAAAAATAAGATATTGAGGGTCCGTAGCTGCAATCTGTTGGTCCTTATTAGTTTATAATAACTATTATTATTCACACCAAGTTATTACTATTATGCCAAAAAGAAGTGTTTGTGACCTGTAACCAAATACATAATTGGCTACATGCAAAATAATGTGAGCAAAAATTAAAGAACAATAATTAGTGAATACAGTCGAATCCTGTTATAACGAACGCCAAGGGGCCGGAGGAATCACTTCGTTAAAACGAAATTTCGTTATAAAGGAATTCCAGGTTACCTAGCATTGTTCCTATGTAAATTTATTGGAAGATTATAAAAGTATTCGTTAAAACGAGATTTTAGCTATAACGGTATTCGTTACAACGGGATTCGACTGTAACTGTAATTACGTTTCAATGAGAACTCTTACTATACCGAGTTTATAATTAATGGTACGCTGATTGCTATCTGAAAATTATATATGACAAAAATGAAAAATCTTTGTCACTTCTATGCCTGAAAACATGTTTTGTCAGATTTCTCTCTCTCAGGCACCCCCACTTATTTACATTTAAATGGAACTGCGAGGGAGATGAGGCTTTCTGATAAAAATAAATGAATACTAAGAATTTAAATTTTCAAAATTAGCAATTGTTTTAATGATTTAGTGTGCCTAAAATATCCGTTACATAAAACATGGCCTAAAAAATTCACGGATAAGCCTAAAACAATGTCAAAATAAGATTTTACTGCAGGAAAAATGCGAAAAAGCATTGTTTACAAAAAAGTCTAAAAAATTGGCAAAAAAAAAAGGCATTTATGACTTTTTACCTGATCTTCTGGGCTCTATTAATTACCAAGTCTGCCTGTGGACCACCTGTGCCATAGTCGTAAACCATAGGGTGAGAAACGCCGAAACATACCAATAATTTAATTTTTACGAATTTTTAAATTATTCACGAATTTATGGGACACCCTGTACGCATAAACCTGCAAGGAATAAAATTAGAAATGAAATTAAAAATCAAAAAACCTGAACGTTCATTGACTGTTGGCGATGCTTAAAAATAGATAGAAGAAGTCATTATACATTATGTTCCGCACATAAAACGATTCGGCCAAGCGGAATTTGATGTGGCATCTTGCCCAAGTCAGCAGCAAACAACGCTACATACATTCATACGTATATATAAAACGGTTAATCGACCGATTAAGGACAACGCACGAGACTCTCTCTCTCTCTCTCTCCAGAGGACAAGAGAGAGAGAGAGTGAGAGAGAGTGTGGTCATTTGACCTACGGCACAAAGCCATCGGTAGAGAACGGTGCGTTGGACCGTACAACACATGCCCTCGTGGGTACGTGTTAAGTTCTAACCGGGATTAATTTGGTAGAAGCCAGGCGTAAAATTGATTTAACGACAAGTTCCCGAATGTCTGGAAGATTCATCGACATGTCTCTTGTCCTTTCTTCCCTAATGCGAATGACAATTCGGACTTTAATCACAGGATAAGAGGCATGTTGTCACGCGCATGCCCGGTTAGGTGAGACCATTGACCTTCCCAGCCGATGCTAATAAGTTTTTCTCTCTCTCTCTGTATTGAACGAATGAACAATGTATCGTCCCCAGCCCCTTATGCAAGAAACATGAATGTGCAAATTCTTGGGGAGAAAAAGACTTGGGAAATGACGTTTTTTTGGATGTTTGTTCTACCCATGTTACTCTATGAAAGTTATTTTCCTAAAATGTTGTGCAACATGTGTTTCAATAGAGGCATACACATTCGCGTTTCTGGCAAAACTTAAATAGCAAAATAAGTGATCCAATCAGCTGATTAAAAAAAAGGTGAAAATTTGCACATTCGCGTTTTTGGTGTGAGAAGGGCGATATAGCTAACATTAGAAACTACACTCACCGCTACCTACTACTTCTAGAACTATAAGTGCACCTTGTCCGTAATCCTCAATGGAACTTCTAACGAACTGGTACATGTTGGAATGTGCGTGTGTGTGTGTCGTGAACCTGACGTGAAGTTTGTTTCTGTGTGATGCTTGTTATGTGTAGTGCTGCCATCTGCTATCAATTTTTCCAACTACGAGTGATTCGGGTCATACGAGTCCGTCACTATGACCACTCGAACACTACAGCGGCTACACTCACCACACTCACCATTGACGAACACTTGGAAAGCTTCGATTTGAGGATAATGACATGTACTCGGCAAAGGCGTAAGCAGGATGGAGCACGCCTTTGGAGGGGGCACAACGGGTTTGGAGGAGAGGGGAAAGAAGGAGTCTTTCCAGAGAAATTTTGAATAGCGAACCCCCATAAAACATTTCAAATTAACAGAAATTGACCAAAGATAAAGGTATTTTATTTCGATATTTTATCTTTTATACAAAAATATTTTTAATATTTGATCATCTTAGGGAACTATTCGCTAGGGGACACCATGGGCCCTCCTACGCCCCTTCCCGTTAACGCCTCTGCTGACAGAGCACAGCTCATAGATCTGAAACGATTCTTATCAATATTGATTTTAATACAATAAATTCATAATAGAGGGGGGGGGGGCCTCTTCGAAAAGTCCTGCAACGGGTAGGCACCAAAGATCCCATCTTATGAGTCTTGGTGCTGGATGTAGGAGAGATTTTTTACGTCATCACACCGGATTATAGATGTTGTACCGTATCATCAGAAGAGTATAATATACATGATGTTCCATAACTTCTTGAATACTTTAAAATTAATAATTTAAGAGGAATTCATATATATGAATTCAGTTTGAGTAAAAATTTATTCTCAGAGGTTTTTTTACAGAAAAAAAAAATAGTTTAAGTTTTTGTCGATAGAGAGCGGTGCATGAAAGAAAATCACTGGTGGAAGTATGGTGGAGTCCTATTAAATGAAGAGGTAACAGCTGATTTTTGGGATTTCTTTTCACTGGCACGAACATAAGCTTTTCATTGTGATGTTGAGATTGGTGGATAAAGCACTATTGGTGAAGTTGTTTCACGTCAGTTACGAATCACTGCCTGAAGCTTTATGAACATTTCGGATGCGGAAAAGATAGGAGAAAGGTTCGGGTCCAAACACTCCTGCAATGTCCTCTATCGACAAAAATTTGAACAATTCACCACACCATAAAAAGTCCCCTGTCATGAGAATAACTGACTTCCAAACCGCATTCCAAATATACCAATCCCTTTAATGTTTTTCATGAATTTTTAAACTATTTACATACGAATTCATGCGACACCTTATAGATCGAGACTTTCGGGAATACAGAAAATCGATTACATTCTAATTTTCGGGAGCAGAATCTGTCGGAAATTCAGTCTAATGGCCTTCCAATTCAGATTTATGGATTGCGATCCTCAGACTTTGCTGATAACAATGAAATTATTCGGCAATCACTGCTTGTAATTAAAATTGAATTAAATGATCGATTTCTCCGAGTTTCGTCAGGTTTGTTTCACTGCAAACATAACCTTTATGCAGCGAAGCCAACTATCGAGAGTTTTCCGGAAACATAATGTCGTTCCTTTTTTTTTTTGTTTTTCATTTCTTGTTTCTCACTGGGTATTTTGCCACCAGATTTTTCCTCAGTATACTCGTGTATGTATACTTATAAATATATATACGTACGTACGTACGTACATATGTATGTATACGCTCTTAGTTCTGCTCTCCACACGAACGCTTTCACAAATCGTGTCAAGAGCCGCTCCTCAAATCTGTGGTAACAGAGTTTGGAATTCTTCTCTGACGTGGTCCTGAATACGAATGAGGTCGAGAAGAGGAATTCCAGCAGGATCCACTCTCGCTCTCACTCTCTGCCTGTGTGTGTGTTGTTGTTGTTCGAGTTGCTTTCTATTACCACGAAAACCGAGACAAGAATGTTTCCCGTGTAATCTCCGTTTTTCCAAACGTTTTTCTTTCTCCATAACCCTATAATTTACTTCAAATTTATATATATATATATATATATATATATATACTACCTGATACCCTCCCGGCAACGTTGCCGCCTCGTAAAAATTTATATATGTATAGCTTATTAATTATTTCTTAATCAAAAAAATTTCTGCATCAAGTAAGAAAAAATTACTTTTATTTTTAAATATTTTAATTAAAAACTTCAGGCAATCGCTTGTGGATACACAATATTTTTTGTTTTTCCATCTGGTGTGTAGATGTACAAACTTTTCGGATTACCAACACGCGAACAGGTGACGTAAAGCTGTCCGTGTGAAAAACAGGGCTCAAGTAGGTTGATACCTGCCACTGTTAACGACTGGCCTTGCGCTTTGTTGATTGTCATGGCAAAAGGAAAAGGTAAATGAACCGGGAACTGTAATCGCTTGAAAGTGAATGTCATTTCTTCAGTGATAATTGGGATACGTGGAATGAAGACGTCTTCTCCTTTGGCACAAATCCAGTTAGAATCGTTGCTTTAATGATGTAATTGTGCAATTTTTTCACTCAGAGTCCGGTGCCATTGGAGAGTTTCGGTGTCTCCAAAATTTCTTAAAAGCATTATAGGTGTTCCGACTTTGAGGGTCAAATTGTGTGGTGGCACACCCGGAATATCCAAAGAGTTCAGAAATTCTGCAGGATAGAGAATTGTCTGCGCTGTGTCTGTGACAGTGTCAACCGATTTGTAAGATGTGGAGTCTCCCGGAAATATTGTTTTAGTATCTTTTCGTTGATATTGTTCACACTGTAATTTTTCGGTGCCAGAATCGCTCTCCCACAAATCCCCTCATAGTTTAGGTGATTTTTTTGAATGTTTGGGAAGACTTCGTCAGCAAGTTCTTGAACTGAGTTTATATAACAACTGTCAAAATTCATTTGGGAACGCCATCAGTCCAGTGCTTGGGCCTCAGGAAATTCTTCCATTCTCAAGTTTGATCAACTGATGTGAAAATGATAGCATCGCTGAACTCGCATGTTTGTGGATAATGATAATTTTTTGACTTTGTGCCAGAGTGTTGATGATTTGAGGCATAATATTTATGGTAATAATATAACCATAATAATTATGGTTAGCTATGGGAACCCTAACGATCAAAGAAATCTGAATATCGATATCTCATTGATCCATATATAGATATGTGTAGGAATCGACATATAAAGGCCGGCGATAGCTCGAATTTCGGACATTGGCCGGGTCAACTGGGCTGGCTAGTTTAAGAAGTGACCAACTTCGGGCTTTGGCAGTAACATATACACAAATATATGCTCACACTCAATGTGAATTAATGAAAATTTCTGTTTAATGAAAGGAATAATTTCAAAATTGATGAAAATTTTCAATCAGTTTCAGAATTGATAAAATTTCGAATTAATGAAAATTCAGAATTGATAAAATTTCGAATTAATGAAAATTCAGAATTGATAAAATTTCGAATTAATGAAAATTCAGAATTGACAAAATTTCAAATTCCATGGAAATTCACAATTAATCTCATTAAGCATTGTTTAAATTTCAGAAAGTTCCATATGTGGGGATATACGGGGTTAATTTCAGATCGATAAAATTTCACAATTTTCAAAATTTTCAAAACCGATTTGATGGATCTTTTCCGAAAAAATTGAAGAACTAATGAAAAGCTGTAATTAATGAGAGGAAACAATTAGAGAATCAATAAAAATTCGGCATTAATGGAAACCTTCAATAATTTGACCCCTCCCCCATCCCCTGTTTGACTCGTTGTCTTGAAACCCAGAATTCGTTGTTCACTCAATATGACGATACGATTCTGATGAGTCTGCAGTATTACAAGTGTGAGTATAATTTAATTCGTGTATGGCAACGATATTGAATAAGTCAATTGCACAATATAGCAAATACATGATTAAATTCCAATTTATTTGTGTGTGTGTGTGGGTGTGTGTGTGTGGATCCAATATCTATAAATCCCCATTGAATTGAATTTATTGAACAAACAAACGACAAAATAGCTAATACAAGACAAACAATTTCCAACCCGAAGGAATAAAATCTTTCCATGAGTCATACACATGGATTATTTTACACAAATTTCATGGCATCATTAGCGATACATAAGTAGACGGTCATAGCCCGATTCACGCGATTTTCTGTGGAAAATGTCCGGTTCTTGAATTCAATACATTTCGTAAGTGTAACGGGATTATAGCTAAGATGGAAACAATATTTTAATTATGGTATTATAATTAAGTGAAAATATATTGCCCATTTAATCAGAATACCACATGTAGCCAAGCTGAGCTGATTTTTTAAGGTGTGGAAAGTAGTAGCTGGAGAAGCAGCTGAAAATCTAAACTTTGCCAGAGATTTTGAAAACCAATTCATTACACTTGAATCCCGTTTTACCCGTTGTTCTCCTCTTTCGAAGAAAGAACCTCCGTTTCAAGAAATTATTACAAAAAGTAATAAGTCACTGATAGTCATATTAAGAAATTAGTTAATTTACGAAAATCGATGAAATTTTAATTTATTTTGTTGATATAATATACCTTTGTGAATTTTTTATTAATAAATTAATTTTATAATCCTTCAAGTTTAGAATTTCTATAGTAATTAGTTTAAGCATAATTAATGTAATTACTTCCTATAAATATAAATTTCATATCAAATAGACAACACATTACATAAGGTGGTGCGGGAAGGTAACTAGAATTGCACTGGTGGTGCGGGACGAGAAAAAGATTGGGAAACACTGTTCTGGAAGGATCTTTTGGCGACATGACATCGCCAAATCATCGGAGCTGTCACTAAATTCGCCAAATTTGTCGTCGATTTGGCGATATTTACAGAGAAATAGGTCAAAGGCTGTTTATAGGTGGAAAAATGACATAATAAATGATAAGTAATGACTTTTTCCATAATTTTCGTAACAGTAATTTTTCTAATAAATTTACAGGATTTTTAGCTACCAAATGTAACAAAAGTATAAAGGTACTGCCTCTTCTAATACTTAGAAAAAAAGGGCAAAAAATTCATAAGTTAGGGTACATATAAATAATCATCATATAAGAGATCATAAACTAAAACCAAATGATTATTAACTGGTGGAAATTTCCTCCTTCTACGACATGGTCGCCATGATCATACTTTGAATATATAAACATACCTATAACATATATTTTGGTGGAAGAGGAGAAAGAAAGAAAAGATGTGATATATATATATGAAAGGAAAGAAAAAAATGGGGGAAAAATCCGAAATATGCGATAAATTTCGTGGAAAAAGGAGAGAGTATGTGTGTGTATTGGAATTGCCTTCGTTTTTCTTAGGAAGGAGAGAAAATTTCAGGGCCCAGTATAGCAGAACAAATGGCACCTATTCAAGCACGTTGGCGTAGAATTTTCTAGCAAAAAAAATATGTATATAATATATTGTTGGACTAAAGAATTTTGTGAATATATATATATAAAGATCAACATTCACGCTCTCATAAATATATAGAAGAATCGCCATATTTCTTGGCGACATATTCGAGAATTTTTTTTCTCCGTACCGAACAACGAGGAGGAAGCATGCCACCATTTTTAAAGTATCGAAATTTAACATGGAGTGAAATATTCCGTGCCACAAATCTTTTCATTTCATGATGTGGAATATGGCGTTTTCTCCTCAGTAAAGTTTGAGTTAGAAGTTGAGTTATATATGGAGGGCCTGGGTTTATGGAATCCGTGATGTGGAATATGGCTTGGTATATGCAACAAGCCTCTTGGTTTGTTTCTTGGAAATGGAAATATTGGGGAATCCAAAGGTATTCGTCTCAAGGTAATGATTTCGATTCGTTATAAGATATACGGACGGCACAGCTCTTCTCGATGTTTTTTAGCAATCCTGCATGGGGCTCCGGTTGTGTAACCCCCCCCCCCCCCCCCCGGTATGTGGCTGCAAGACCGTAGGCGCCTTTTGTGCTTTCATGATTTCATGATCAGCTTCAAACGTTGCCTAATTGGCTAACGTGAGAATAAAATCAGGGTGACATATGTACTATACCGACTGGCAGCAATGGTCAGCAATTTAAATTTATCGAAAGATTGCATTCATTCAAGTACGAGAGTGTCGTAGTAACGGTGTCAGATCGAGTTATCTTAAATGTATGTATTCACTCATATCGACGGTTTTTGATCCAGGCGTCTCCAAATGGTTGTATTCATTCAAGGACGGTACAAAGTCGTAGCAAAGGTCTTTAATGGATGACTCGAATGATTGCATTCATTCAAGGATGGGAGTCTCGTAGCGGCTGTCTTAGACCTAGCTATCTCGAATATGATTGTATTTATTGTATTCACTCATATCAACTCTTAGCGACGGTTTTCGACCAAGATGTCTCAAATGATTGTATTCATACAAGGACGGTACCGATTTGCAGCAACAGTATTTAAACGATGTCTCGAATCACTACATTCATTCAAGGACGGTACCGACTCGCAGCTACGGTCTTTAATTCAGATTTCTCGAATGGTTGTATTTATTCATATCGTCTCTTAGTGACAGTTTCTGAATTAGATGTCTCACCACCATCGGACCAGAACATGATCCCGCGCTCTGTTCCCCAAGGGGACATTGCAGTTGGATAGACCGAGTTGGGAGAACTTTTCAGCATCAGTCCAGCCATACTATGAACTATGCTATATTTTTCAAGAACATCTAGATGTCTCGAATGATTCTATTCATTCAAGGACGGTACCGACTCGCGGCAACTATTTTGGACCGAGATGTCTCAAACGATTGTATTCAGTCAAGGACGATACTGCCGCACTTCGCAGTGACACTCTTTGACCCAATCATGTTGAATAATTGCAATGGCTACAGGATTGATTCGAAGGAGCTAAACAAACAGGAGCATTGAGGTGATCATTAAAAGTTACCGTATGCCATTCAGACTCGAAGACGTACTGCATTGCATAGGGCATAGTTTCTCAAACTTTTTGTTCCATCGCCCCTTCTTCATAAATTGTTTTCTCTAACCACCTTTCAACTCAAATGAATCGTGGGAAAAATGTGGGTGCTTGAGCACCCACTGTACCCCCGGATCTGACGCCACTGCCGTTATCCCTGTGTCTGGACCAGGGTTTTGAATCAAACAGGGCCCCCATCCAAAATTATTGAAATCTTTAACAAATTCTGAGAAATTATGTCTTTCATATATATATATATAAATTCTGGAACTATTTTTCTTATTATTTTTCGATAGTTTTATTCATCAATTTTCAATTATTTTACATTTCTGATTTTAATTTTTTCATAAATATTGAATTTTCAATGAATTCTCTGAATCGTCAGTAAAAATTGTCATTAGTTCTTTCTTAAATTAATAATAAAATACTAACTTTTGATTTTTTTTGTTAAAAAATGATTTAAGAAAATAAACTTTATTTAAGTTACATTTATATATACCCAGTAAGATTTAACAAAATTTATTTCAAAACTATTGGGATTTCCAAATTAAATTTTATGAAAACTAAATTCCATACAATTTTATTTCACATAACAATTGTATCAAAATTTTAATGAAACTCGTATTTTGATAAAAATTTATGAAGAAATTTTGTAAAAAATTTAAATTATATATATTGAATTCATATATGAACTTGCGATAGATCACACAAAAATTTGTTTTTAATACTTTTTCAATGAAATCTTAGCATAAGTTCAATTTCAATGAAGTTTTGTGAAAAATTTAATTTACAGCGAAATCTCGTTACAACTTGTTTTTGGGAATTGTCTGCAGTCTGATATTAAACTCCTTTGGATACAACGATATCTTTGACTGCGATAAATCCCTCTACAACGATTTTGTCGGGGTACTAACAACGCCTATTCAGAAAAGACGCCAACAACAGCATATATTTGGTGGCGCCTGATGATAATGATACAACGACAATCCCTCTCTACAACGATATTTTTTCTTGGTCCACAACGTATCGTTATATCGAGGTTTCACTATTTTAAAAAATAAGTTTGTACAAAAATCTTTCGTGAATTTAAAAAGAAAAAAAACCGGAAATAATTAATAAATATGGGCTAGGATTTTTATGCGATTTGCATATTTTGTATGCATTTCGCATATTCCGCTATTTTTTTCATAATAGTGCATTTTTTTCATAATTTTCGGCCATTAATTTATAGAATTTAATTAATTTTAGTTCATTTTTCTTGAATTTAAGGTATACTTTCCATATTTAGGAGAATTGTTTTGCCTATTTCATTGTAACAATGTAGAGGGATTTCCCCTCCAAGCTCTACCTTCCCCCAGCTTCATTTCTAGCAGTTGGCGCTTTTAGATGTAATTGACAATTTTACTTACATTTAACATCATTTTTGGCGAAATTAGCAACCGTTGGGAATTTTATTTGTGCACATTCGGCATCATTTTTTGACAATAATTGGCGATTTTCTGTAATCTACCGTATTTTTCGCGAGGAAATATGTTCAGCCCATTTTTATATGAAATCATGTTTTTAGGTATCTACGGCGTATTTTTAGGTCTTTTTGGGCATATGAATAGAGCTTATTCTGTGTGTCGGTTTTTAGGTGTCATAATGATCAAATAACAAAATACGTTGTAAGAAAAGTGTCATTTCTCTTGTTATAGCGATTATTCCAAAAAAAAAAAAAAAAAGATACAGTAGAAAAAATGCTATTTTAAGGGAAAAATTGCAGAAAAAATGAATAAAAAGAGCACCGCATATATAGCAATGATAAATGAAAGATATGTATATGCATATATTTCTTTTCAATACGAGAATAGTATCGATAATCTCTTTGGCAGTGAAGTTGATGATAGATGATCCGGGTATTTCTTGATTAATGTTTTCCAGAAATGATGCAGATGCTATTCTTAAAAGACATTATGCTAATCTCCTAATGGTTTTTGGATGTCACAAAATGGTTTTTCCAAGTTTCTATCCCGTTTTTTTTTCTTTATACTTTTACTTGTACTTCTTTTTGTGCTTGATCTGTTTCAACCATTTTTCTCTTCTATTTTTCCTGTATCGAGTAATGGAAAAAAATGCACAAATACTCACAGAAAGAGACTCGTTTCATCCAAAAAAAAAAGAAAGCTATCGGAGCTTTTGCCTTTGAAGCTTTTTTTTTTTGTGTTTTTTGGTACAAAATAAAGAACAAGAAGAGAAATTTTCTCTTTGCTTTTAAGCTTCGAAAAGGATCGGAGTTTGATCATTAAAGTTTCATAAAAAAAAAGAAAAAGATTCCAAATGGAAACTGAACTTATTTCTTAAAAGAAAAGTGAAATAAATAAATGGTTTTCTTTCATGATTTCATTTATGGAGGCTTTTCTCTTGTTTTCATCCCCTCTCTCCACTCTTGTTTCCATGAAAGTTTCATTCTTAAGGTATCCTTCGTTTGCTTGCTTACGTTTTTTTTGTGCTTGAGTATTTGAAAAATAAATGAAGTGTTGCGGAGGCATGCGAAGAAATCGGACTGCTATGCGTTTGCTTCACGGTTTTTTTTTAATGGTTATTGTAGTTGTTACGGTTAAATCGTGCGTGATTGCCAATCGTCTCGGTAAGTTCGGTGAATTTATCACTTTTGAAGGTGATTATGCACGATAACCAAGCGTCGTTGATAGATTTGATGAATGCTGAAAGCATTATCGCTTTTACCGGTGGTTATGGGCATAATAATTAAACGTATCTGGTAAATTTTATTATAAATACTTGAAATTTACCATTTTTATCGATGATTATGC
This sequence comes from Pholcus phalangioides, assembly GCF_987345545.1. NCBI lineage: Eukaryota > Metazoa > Arthropoda > Arachnida > Araneae > Pholcidae > Pholcus > Pholcus phalangioides. Next base: position 10,370,973 of record NW_028301609.1, read on the forward strand.
ATATGTTACAGTAAATGTCGTTATTATAAATAATAACCGGTTATTATTATTATTATTCATACTTACCAATCGTCTTGGTAAGCTTGATAAATTTATCACTTTTACAGGTGATTATGCACGATAAGCAAGTTTCGTTGATAAAGTTGATAAATGCTAAAAGAATTATCACTTTTACCAGTGGTTATATACACAATAACCAAGCATACCCGGTAAATTTGATTAAATACTTGAAAATTTATCACTTTTATCGGTAATTACGCATATGTTACGGTAAATGTGATATAAATCGGTTATTATAAATAATAACCCGTTATTATGCAAACTTAACAATTGTCTTGGTAAGTTCAATAAATTTATCGTTTTTTTCCAGAGATTATGCATAATAACCAAGCGTCGTTGATAAATTTGGTAAGTGCTAAAGATTTACCACTTTTACCGGTGATTATACATATAATAACCAAGCGTACCTAGTAAATATGATTAAATACTTGAAAATTTATCGCTTTTATCGATGATTATGCATACGTTACGGTAAATGTGATAAATCGGTCATCATACACAATAACTGGTTGTTATGCATACTTACCTATCATCTTGCTAAGTTTCATAAATTTATCACTTTTACCGCGGATTATGTATAATGCCCACACACATAAGCTGTTGGTAAATTTGATAAATACTGAAAATATTATCACATTTAACGGTGAGTATGCATAATACCCAAGTGCTGTTGGAAAATTTAATAAATGATAAAAAAATTATATTATCACTCTTACCGGTGATTATAATACACAAGCGTCGTATCTGGATAATTTAATAAATTGAAATTTATCACTTTTATCGGTTATCATGAATATTACGCTAACGTAGTTTGCGGTTATTATATCCGTTATACCGAGGTCTGATGGTTGAATTCCTTATATAGGAGTTTCTTCTGTTGGAGTCTGATTGTTTACGTACAAAAAAATTTTAAAATTTTGTTAAATGAAAAAATTTGTTAAATGAAAAAATTTGTTAAATGATGTTTCGTTATATCGGGGTGAAACAGTAAAATTTGTTAAATGAGAGTTCGTTATCTTATAGTACGATCATAAAATTTATTGAATAAGCGCTTGTTATTTATTTATTTATTTAAAAATAGAAACTACAGGTGAAAGCCCAGTTACAGTTTGCATATATACTGTAAATACAAGATAAAGACAAAAAAAATGTATATACAAATTACAAATTTAAAAACATACATCATCAGTATTATTGCATCTTTAATGATCTCTAAATGTTTCACGGATCCTTCAAGTGCTCTGGGAATGTGTCCGGGCCGCTTAAGTGCTCTGGAACTGTGCCACGCATCATTCAAATGATCAAATGATCCCTAATTATGCCGCGGATCTCTTAAGTAATCTGGGAATGTTCCGTGGGTAACTTGAGTGATGTAGAACCGCACTGGGGGCCGCCTTAGTGCTCTAAAACTGAGCCACGTGTCACTCAAGGGATCTCTACATGTGCCACGGATAGTTTAAGTGTTCTGTAACTGTGTTGCGGGTTACTTAAGTGATCTTTGAGGCCTACTTCAGTGATCTGAAAATGTGCCACGGGCCACTTAAATGCTCTGGAATTGTGCCACGGGTCATTTAAGCGATTTGTAAATGTTCAGCTTAGTTCATTTTTACAAAATTAGGTTTGAGGGCCACATTTATTCTGCGGGTCAAGAGTTACCATATATGGCTTTAACGGGGGGGGGGGGTGACAATAAATATCTTAAAGAGAAATTTTGAGTTCTTACCCTTCAAATACATTGAAATTAACAGAAATCGATTATAATAACACATAAAGGTATTTTCTTTCGAAATTTTAATTTTTCTTAAAATATTTTTTGCATTAAAAAGTATTTTTCTTTCGTCTGGGGGGGGGGGCCCACGATCTCCCTCCCCCGTACGTTTCTGATCCCACCAATATGCGTTAGGAGGTAGGGGGCAGTGATGACGAAATTTTGCTGACAAGATGGGGGGGGGGGTTAGAGTTTTGCTGACAAAGGGGGTAGAGAGTCAAAAAAATTGATTTTTCAGCTATATAGTTTTTAGACCCTCAATACCTTTGTTTTAGTTATTTTTCCCTTCCTTCTAAAAATTATAAATCCCTTTCTTAGTGCCTATTTTAAGCATTTTTAGTGTCTTTTTGCCTGCCTATTTGGATCGTTTTTAATGCCTAAACTTCCGGGCTCTAATAATCAACAATGAGCTGAAAAAATAAAACGAGCTAAAAGTAATAAAAAAAGTGAAAGAAACATCCACATATTTCTCAAATAGCACCAAAGCACCGTCTATATTTTTAGGGATACGCTAATCTTTACATATTTATGGGGTACGCACGCCTGCACAATTAGGAGTAGAGGTAAGGTGACTTTTTTAGGAGTTCACATCCCTTATTCTTACGTCTGGGGGTTTCTACTGATATCTAAGGATACACAAGCCTTTTTCACATTTCTAGAGGTGCGCACACCTTCTACAAATTTCCTGTGACACTCAATTCTCCTAAGCATTTCTGTGAGAGGAAACTCAAGCTTCCTACGCGCGCATTTCTAGGGATATTCAAGTATCGTACACATGTTTAAGAGTAAGTTAGCTTCTCTCGCAGTTCTGGAATATCCAAATATTCTATGCATGTCAAGAATATAAAAATACGGTAGCCTCTTTCGCATTTCCAGGGTTATTCAAGTATCTTACGCATGTCCAAGTATCTGAGAAAACACTAGCTTCTTTCGCGTTTCTAGGAATATTCTAACATCCTACGCATATCAAAGATTGCGCTAGTTTCTCCCGCATTTCTGGGGGATATCCAAGTATTTTACGCATGTCTCTAAAAATCTAAGAATATGGTAGCTTCTTTTGTATTTCTAGAGATATCTTAGTATCCTATGCATGTCTAAGATTACGCTAGTATCTAGGATTCTAGGATATTCAAGTATCCTAATCCTACGCATATTTAAGAATACGCTAGTATCTTTCATATTTCTATGGATATCGAAGTATTCTACGCATGTCTAAGAATACGCTAGCTTCTTTAGTATTTCTAGGGATATTTAAGTATCCTACTCATGTTTAAAAATACGTTATCTTTTGCTTGTCTAGGAATCTAGGAAAATATTCTACTATCTTACACACGTTTAAGAATACGCTAGTCTCTTTCGCATTTTTAGGGATATTCAATTATCCTACGCATGTCGAAGCATACGCTAGCTTTTGCATTTCTCGGAAAATTCTAGTTTCCTATGCATGTCTAAGAAAACGTTAGTATTTTTCGCATTTCCACGGATATCCAAGTACCCTACACATGTCTATAAAAATATAAGAATACGCTATTATCTTTCACATTTCTAGGAATATTCCAGTATCCTACGCATGTCTGAGAATCTAAGAATATGCTTGACTCTTCCGCATTTATAGGGATACGCATTCCTTCTATGCATTTATAACGTCACGCAAGCCTTCTACCTATCTCTGAGGATATACACACAACGAGTTTCAATTTTTAATTTGCAATTTTTAAGTTTGTTACCTTAAATATTTTTAAATTGTAATTTAATACATTTTTAACTAGTGATTTTTACATTTTTTGTTTGTAATTTTATAAATTGTAATTTGTAAATATATTCATTGCAATTTTCAAATTTTGACATTCTCAATTTTTAAGGTTATATACTTTAAAATTATAGAATACGAATGTATTATATTGTATTCACCGCCAGGTACTACTACCGCTACTTAAACTTACATGCATCTGGTACACGTTCCTCAGCCGAATTTCTAACGAATCGGTACATGTCCGAACGTGCTGCGTGAGTGTATGCGTATGCATGGTATCCACGTATTTATGAAGTTAGAGTTGTGCTTGTTTCATGTTCTTCCTAATGCTGCCGCCTGTGTGTGTTCAATATTTTCAAGTAAAGACGGCAATGCCAGATACTCCACATCGGAGTACAAGTCCCTATTCAGAACTCCACATCAAACAACTATAAATTAACCGAAATAAATCTGTAACAACCACGGAAAATTACCCGTCATCGATCGTGATCTAACGTTATTTTACAATCTCAAAGCTGATTGAAGTCAATGATTTGAACGCATAAATGGATTTTTTAGATTTGAGACGAAAAAGAAACTGTGAAAAAAAAGATGGTGTTTAAACTAAATTTTTTCAAGCAAAAAAGTGTACCCTCATTATTCATTGAATGATTGATTGAGCAGAGAACGCAACAAAAGTCTCTAGAGTGTAGAAGACAACCTTTTCCTTTAAATTAATAGGAAAGAGAGGGGAAAAAAATTGAATAATATTGAAGAGAAAAGATGAAAAAAGAAGAAAAGTTCATTAAAAAACATAAATTAATGTGTCAACTATTTTTAAATAATAGCTTCTTTTCTTATCTCTCAATTATTTGAACAAAGAATTTTTTTTTTCGCAGGATTTTTTTTCGATATAATAAAAGCAAATATTTAAATTCATTTTTTTTTTCCAATTTCTACAATGAGATGATTTTTTGTATAAATTTTTCTACGTGTTTCGAATATTTTCGTTTTGCGGTGTTTTCAAGAATGGAAATATTCTCCTCTGAATCGAAGCAATCGATCTATACATTTTTTATTGGAATGTGCTGTTATATAAAAGTTGTTTCCGAATGACTGAAAAAATCGTGTTAAAAAAGCGAGAAAATGTTGACGAGTCCATGCATACAACCACGGAACTCAGTCAGTTAGTCGACTACATCACTTTGATAATACGAAAAATTCCGTGCGAAAATATCTTTAGGAATTATCTGCTGTGAGACCGAAAATCGATTTCATGACTAGGGTTCTGTTCGTCCGGTAATATTGAAAAGAAACGATTCAAATTACGTTTTAATGCAGATAAAGAAGCAATTTCATAACCTGACAAAGCAAAAAAAAAGAGTGTAACTTCGTTTATAACGAGAAGCCCGTTATGATGACAGTTTTCCTCGTGATTGTGAACTGTCATTATTATAGGCTTTTAATGTATAAGAAAACACTTTTTTTTTACTTATCCGTATTAAATTGTCTAGTGACAAAAATGGTCAATTCCACACCCTTTTCCATAGAAACGAATACAGACAAAAATACATTGTAAATTTTAAAAGAGGAATAAGAGTTTCTTACACCATAATAAATGTCAATTTCTCTGGTCTTTTCCAGCTTGAAAAGAATTGCCGACAGACACACGGACACATACGTGACACATCAATAACGAGAAATGGAACCCACGATAAATAATAAATGGCAACTTGAGTCACAAAAATTGCTATTTCCACAGTTTTCGCCTTCAATTGGGTATAAGTGCAGATGCATACGATTAGAAAATATTAAGAAATACGATAAACATGCTGTCGGGTAAATCGAGAAGCTATATCCATACTTAGAATAAGACAATCATAAGTATTCTTTATGGGCATTGTATAATATTTCCTCATATATATATATTGTTTATAATTGCATTTTTAATTGGGTTGCTGTATTTTTGAAATATACGACATCCGTATATGTTATGGACATCTTTTCTTAGCAACCTCGTTAGGCATTTTGCCTGTTGTGGCGTTGTATTTGTAATAAAAACGCGGTACTTGATAAGACGTAGTTTCTCCCCGCACTAGAAAAAAATGTCAATTCATCTAGTCTATTTACCCGAAAAGAGTTGAAAACACTTACTTTCTTTTTTTAACAACTTTGGATGTTCATTACTTAATATGTTTGCTTTTGCATGCAACCAAAACTTCCATCAGTTAGCGATTAAAAATAAAATACACATAAAACATTCGCCAAGAATAGGAAATTAAAGAAATTCTGACACTCAGAAATCAGCATCAATTTTGTTTCAATCATTTTAACCTACAATGTCTAAAATTTAATTATAATATCATTTCGGTAACCCTTACTTTGCGATATAAAAAACCCACCAAAATTATATTCGAACAAATACCAAACTTTTGGCGTAAAATCGTTGAAAAGAAAGAACAAAATAAATAAGAAAACTATTTTTTAATATGTATTTAATTTTCTGGCTACAAAAATGTTCATTTTCATAGACTTTCACCGCGATACAAAAAAAAAAAATCCTCAAAATTATATTCGACGAACAATTATCAAACTTTTGGTGTAAACTTTTCGAAAGTACAATCTATACGTATATATAGAATTTATTTGGGATCCTTCAAGTATTACGTCAGCATCGATGGGGGAGGGGGGGGGGTTTCCGATTTGCTGACTTTTTCGAAATTTTAATTTTTTTAAATGTTTTTTTTACATTAAAAAAATTTTTTTTTCGTCTGGAGGGAGGCGCACGAGCCCCCTATGCCACCCTCCCGCGTACGTTTCTGATCCCACCAATATTCGTTAGGAGGTAGGGGGCCATGCTGATGATGAGATTTTGCTGGCGGGGGGGGGGGTTACAGTTTAGCTGACTTTTGCTGACAGGGGGGGGGGTTCAAAAATGGCTGAAAATTTGCTGACGTAATACTTGAACGGCCCCCTTTTCTGTGTATGTGTGTGTGTATGTTCTCTATACAAATCTATAATTTTAGACCGAGCATTGCCTGGGGCCTACGCTGTATCGACCTCTGGAAGGCACATAAATTTTCTTCCAGAGAAATTTTGAATTACCACCTTTCAAAAAGCATTTAACAGAAATTGGTTGATATTGGTTGAAAATCATTCGATATCTCAGTTTTTTCATGAAACATTACATTTTTTTCTAATTTTTGGTCGTTTTGGGGGGTGGAAGGGACATGGGAAACCCCCCTGTGTACGCCTCTGATCGGCGCAAAATTCTGCATATGTACCAATCAGGACCCGACTTGAACGATAGGCTACTTTAAAAGTTCGTCAGAGCTGAGCAAATGTCCGAGACGAGCGGAAAAACTGTCGAGCAACAATGGTTCGCAAACAATGCGTTCCTAGCATGTTCGCTCCTTCACAATAGTTTGCCACTTCTCGGATGTCCCAAACATACGGGGGAATCCTGTCAGCGCTGTTCTTATAGCTAGTAAACTATAAGAAAACACCGCATTTGTAGTCCTATTGTTTAGTAACAAAAATGGTCATTTCCACAGGCTTTTTCACAGAAACAGATAGAGACAAAAATTCACTATACATTAAAAAAAAAAGAAAAAGAATAAGACTTCGTTCGTTTCTCACACTAGAATAAATGTCAATTTCTCTAGTCTTTTCTAACTTGAAAAGGATTGCCGACAGACACACATAAACCTACGTGACACATCAATAACGAGGAATGAAACCCATGCTAAATAATAAATGTCTATAAGAAAGAGAGAGAGAGAGAGAAAAAAAACTCTTTCAATAACGAAACAAAGCAATAGGAAAAAAAACAAAAAAAACCCCATAATAATGTAGCTCTAGCTTAGAAAGCAATACAAGAAAATTCTGAAGCAAGTAAAACGAAAGGAAAGCCCATGTCCGGGAAAAGAAAAGACGACAAGATGAGGAAGAGAGGAAATTGGAGTAAGAATTCCCGGAGAGAAGAAAAGAAGCAACAGCAACAAAAAAACAAGACAGCTGCTGCTTGCAAAAGAATGCAAAGAACATATGAAAAGAAAATTGAATGTGTAAGACTGTAGCCGGGCTGGAAGAAGGATAAGAAAACTGCGAAGAAATATTTCTCCAGAAATAAAAGCTACAGAGAGAAACACGACAGAATTACTATGATTATTGCCTTTTCGATATATGATCAATACTCGAGCTCCAGATAAAAGAAAAACTGCAAAAAAATGCCAGAAATTTTTTTTTTCCCCCTCTCCTTCCCGTATTATACGTGTCTTTGTAATTTATATCGAAAATATGTTCTTTTTTCCCTTTTCAGGGGAAAAAAAATGATACTTTTCTTGTGTATTTCGAGCATAAATATCACCATTATTATTTATTTTATTTTTTTTACCTATCTTTTTGAAATTGTTCGAGGTTTGAATTCACAATTTTATTTGGTGGTAATTTTTTTTCTTGGTTTGGCTGTTATTATGAAATATAATGGAATCGAGAGGGTTTTTTTTAGATAAGGAGTAGTTTTTTTGAAGAAAAATGAGTTTTTTGATTTTATTGATAAAAGATGCGGTTTCAGATTCTTCGGTAAGACTTTTGGTTATTTTCCTCATAAAACAATGTAATCTTTAAGAATTTTGGACATTTTGATGAAATTGACTCCGGTATATTATGTTCAAAACGCGGGACATTGGAACCGGTGCCGTTTGGATTCCGGCTTTTTCGACACGGGGAGCAGTAATTAGCAGCCCAGGGACTTTCCTTACTACCCTGTATAAAAGTTTATTTATTTTTTTTATAGGTATATGACCCCTCAAATAACTTTTTAAGAAACCGCATGTTTTTTTTTTAAACTTTTTATAACAGAAAGTACACGTCTTAAGTCAACGGTTGCAGAGATAGTCCTATGGACAAACGCAGAGCCACTCTTTAGGGGGTGTGCGACAGGTGAGGTCTCACCAAGCCCCGCGCTTTGGGGGGCCCGGTACTTACGGTAATAGTAATTAATTTATTTCATAAATTTTTTGAGTTTTCATCCATTCTGGAATTTTATTTATTCTGAATTTCCGTCAGTTCTAGAAGAATTTCTTTCATTTATTCTGAATTTTCATGGGTGCTGGAATTATTTCTTTCACACATTCTGAATTTTCATCCATACCGAAATTATCTCTATCAGTTATTTTTCTTATTTTCGATTCATCGATTTATCATTTCATTAGATCCTAATTCTAATTGGTGGTCAAACAATTTGAATCATCCTGTATACATGTGTAAACTTTTAAAAATGATAGCGATACCTGTTAACATAAATTAAAATGAAACTAAGTGTTTACGATATTGTTTTATTATTAATTTTTTTAAAATCGCATTTAACAGAAAAGTTCACCGGCGAAATATAATTTTTAGAAAATATGTAAAAAATGTTTATATTGGGATTTATTTTTTGACAGTTAACAAGAAATAAAAGTGTAAATTTTTATATAGCTATTGATTTTCTATTCTTCCTAGTGCCCTTAATGTCTTCATGCAGTAGTCGCTTGCCAACTCTTTTCGGAAGTTGGCAAGAATGTTCCGTGTGAAACTTTGTTGTAACTGCGGTGGCCGTATTCACCAACACAGTTTAAACTGTAATCGCAGGTGAAAGGATTGAAGATCGAAACGGATTGGTTAAATTGAGGATTTTAACCAATCCGTGTCGATCGTTTAACCTGCGATTGTAGTTTACACTGTTGGTGAATACGGCCGTGCGAGACCAAGTTAGTGACAGTATGAATGATCGAGTGAATGACCGCATGAGTAACTAAGTGAGTGTGTATGTGACCAAGTGTCATGGCATGCGTGCACGCATGAGTGAATGATCAAGTGAGTGACTGTTTAAATGATCAAGTGAGTGACTGTTTAAATGATCAAGTGAGTGACTGTTTAAATGATCAAGTGAGTGACTGTTTAAATGATCAAGTGAGTGACTGTTTAAATGATCAAGTGAGTGACTGTTTAAATGATCAAGTGAGTGACTGTTTAAATGATCAAGTGAGTGACTGTTTAAATGATCAAGTGAGTGACTATTTAAATGATCAAGTGAGTGACCGTATGACTGTTCAAGTGAATGTCCGTATGAGTGACCATATGGTTACGCACTTGGCCACTCATCCGGACACTAGCTTGATCACTTATACGGTCACTCAATTGGTAACTCATATGGTCACTCACTCACGTGGCCACATACGCACTCACTTGTGTACTCATACGCGTCTTGGTCACTCACGCGTTCACTTAATCATTCATACGGTCATTCATCCACTAAGTTGGTCATTCATACGGTCATTCATCCACTAACTTGGTGATTCATACGGTCACCCATCCACTTACTTCGTCACTAAAACGGTCAGGGCAGGCGAAATTTCAGTGAACCAATATAACCGACATTGAATTTTTCAATTCATTTAAAGTATGAAAAATACAATCAAATACTGTACATGAAGTTTGTAATTTCACTATTTGATCACATTGACCATATTTTAACGGAAGAAAATGGTAAATCTGGAACACACACATAAATATGGTACATCGCTAATTTTCAACGAAAATATTAACGATCATCGATAAAACTGACTGTAACTGCCCAAAAAAAACAAAACGTGAATTCTGTGTATGCCAACTAAGTAATTTTATATGTTTGTATTTAAATATATATACCTACGTCTTTTTATTCAGTTAAAAAAAAACTAAAAATATACAGAGTGTCCCATAAGTTCTAACGTGGCCTTTATCTTATCAAATGTCCGTTGTAGAGGTATGATTCCAGTTTAAAAAAAATGCTGAAAACGCGTTCAAGAATTGCCCTGTACCAGTTTTGAGAGTGAAAATACAGTGTGTAACAAAATAAAAAAAATCCAAATTTTTATACGCCCCCCCCCCTGCTCTAATTTCCAATTAGAAAGTTGTTGCTCTGTCTCCCCGAGGCAAAGAAAAAAATAAAGAAAGAATCCAAGTTTCAAAGTACAATATTAGCTTAGGTATTCGGATTCAAAAAAGAAAGTTGAGAAAGGATAGCATGAGAGAGAGAGAATGAGGGAAAGGAGCGTTGTGTCCGTTAGTTTTTGCTGTTATTTCATAACTTTTCTCCAATTTTTGAATTCAAATATCTTAGCGAATATTGCTAAAGAAACACGTAGTTTTTTCCCGTTTGGAGAGACATGGCAGCAAAATTTCTAATTGCAAGTTAGATAGGGACCGTATAAAAATTTAGATTTTTATCTTGTTACGCAGTACATTTCACTCTCAGAACTGGTACAAGGTAATTTTTGAACGCTTTTTGAGCATTCTTTAAACTGGAATCATACATCATACATCTACGATGGACGGTTGATGAGATAAAGTCCGCATTATATAGCACTTACAGGACACCCTGTATATACCTCGTTTTTCGTAATACTTCATTTTTAAATATCGCGTCCATTTAAGGGCAAGCTGTAAGTAATTTCTAAATTAAAAATATTATAAAATAAATTATTAAAAAATTTCGTTATTTCAGGGCAGGATTAATTGACCAATATATATATATTCGACAAGGAAAAAAATTACTAAAGTAACACTAATTGCTTCGAAAAGTGACGAATGGTCTGGAATCGCTATTAAACGGACTTTTTTTTTTAACATTAATTTTCTTTTACATTATCATCATCACTTTTATTCGTTATCTTATCGTCTCTTTCCATTTTATAATGAATAAAAAAATGAGAACAATACGTTGAGAAAATTTATTATTATTGTTATTTTCTGAACAACTCATTAGTGCTCGTTCATTAATAAGTTAATGAATAGTGTGCATATATATGCGCATAAATCGGTATTTCGCACGTTTTTGATTGAAGTGAAGAAGATGATGATGATGACGCTTTCACACCCGTTTCTATCATTTTTAACAATTAAGGCCCCCTCTCCCTTCAGTAATTTTTCTAGTTTTTCCCTATTAATGGCTCATTTGCTCCTTTTCCTTTAATGATGCGTTAATGACAGTAACGATATATATATTTTTTTCCAACTTAATTATCAGTATTATTGCTGGAAATTCACGGGTTTACGCAAAAAATATTTTTTTAATCATACAAGAAGTTCCATGTGTTATGTTAATGAATTGAGATAATTTCCTGTAATGGAAAAAATGTCATTTTTTATATGCAGAAAAAGAAAAACAACGAAACATAATTTCTCTTCATTTTTCTAGTTATAACATCGACGGAATAACAGTGAGTAATATTGAAAGCCCATTAGAATTTCATTGGAAGGATCCGTATCATGATAAAATAATTTAAGTCACGTTACTTATTAGGTTACTGAAAATTACAGAGAAATGGATTATGTTTAACGCAGAAATTAAAATTTTTTATACATACAAATCATTCTTGGAAATAAGATTGTTACCGGCAAGACCCTGGTTAATCGATCCATAGTTACTTAGGCTGCACCTCCAAAGTGCCATCGTGCATTGTGTGAAGAACAACTCTTTTTTTCCACATAATTTCATTTCCAGAATTTGACTTCTGAATCGATTCTAGGGGCTCAACTGGGAGCAACTGGAGCTCAACCTGCAACACGAAGTCCCCTTGTCCGGTACCTTAGCTGGTCGGCAACGTGGAGACATGGCTGAAAAAATACAACCGCACTGAATGAGGCATCTGTTCGCGTGGTGGCGATATCCCAGAGCTTTTTTGTAAATTTATTGTCCATTGTGAACTTTTTGCTATTTGCAATTTTTCTTTTTTTTAAAATGTATTTTATTGCATAGCATGTAATACACTTGTAATTTACGCATGCATAATAAAGCGCCCGAAACCCTCTGGCCCCTAATCCGGGGCAATGACTAAAACCTTTAATTGTCGATAGAGCCTGGGCGGTTACGGTATGAAATGAAATGAAACGGTGACTCATGTTACTAACAACACGGATACATGGTTCCAATGGGATTGATATACATGGTTTCAGGGGGATTGATGTTTTTATAGAAAATAAACAAAATTGGATACCATGAAAAAAGAGAGCAAAAATTAGAGGGAAAAATTAAATAGAGGGAAGAAAATAGGAAAGGAACGAAATAGTGACGCAAAGAATCATGCATAAAATATTTTTACGTAAAATAGCCAAGCAAAAAATTTGAAAACAGAAGAAAAGGAAGAATGCAGAATCAAAGAAAAGAATAACCGTGAGGCAGAAAGGAGTTCAAGAAGAAGAATAGCAAAAGATAGGAAGAAACCAAAAGAAGAGCATCAAGTTGTAGCAAGAGATATAAAGGTGAGATCAAACAAGAGGCAGGCAGGGGCAACAGTGAAAAGAAGATGAAATATGGGACAAATATATAAGCAGAATATGGGATGAAATAAAAGTAACCAAAAGAAATGAAATAATATTCAGGAAGAAATAGGAAAAAATTACTAGAAAAGGAAGTGCAGAAAACATACAATATATGGAAAAAAAGACATAGGAGAGAACAAAAAAAAAAGAAAGCTAAAACACAAGATCCAGAAAGAAATATAAGGAAAGAGGTAAAACCCAACGCAGGTAAAAAGGTAAAAAGAAGAGGTAAAACAAGATACACGGACGGGAAGAGACCCAGAAACAAAGAGGTAAAACAAGACGCAGAAAAAGAACAGGAAAAAGGGAAAAGCAAGACTTAAGCAGGAGCATGAGACTAACAGGAGTGTAATAAAGGTTAGAAAGAAAAAAAAAGTACGGAAAGAAAGGTAGAAAGAGATAGAACTCTATGCAAGAAGAGACAGAAAAAAATAATGAATTAAAAAAGATGCAAGAAAGCGAGAAAAAGACAAGGCAAAGGAAAAAAGACGCAGAAAAGAAGATAAAAAAAAGAAAAATACAATATTCAAAAAAGGAACAGAAAAAAAGATCTAAGACCCGACGCTGATAGGACAAAAAATTGATCGGTGACATACCCAGAAAAAAGGGTAAAACAGGACGCAGAGGGAGAAAATACAAATAGAAGCAAATATGAAGAAAAGGTGGAACATGAGACTAACAGAAGCAGAATATAGGTTTGAAAAAGAATTGGCAGATACAAATAAAAGAAGAGGTTGAAATATACGTTGGAAGGAACAGGAAAAAAAAGATTGAAAATTTACGAGAAAGAGCGGGAAAAAGACAAAACGCAGGAAAGAACAGAAATACAATACAAGATCCGGAAAGGAACAGAAAAAAATAGCTGAAACCCGAGGCAGGTAGGACCGAAAGCAGGTAAAACAAAAAATCCCGAAAGAAGAGGTAAAACAAGATGCGGGAAAGAGCAGAAAAATTGAGAAAAGAAGAGGCAGGCAAGAAAAAAAGTAAAAAAAAAAAAAGATGAAATGTGAGCAAGGCATAAGCAGAATGTGGGCTTAAAACAGAAGAAAAAAAAGAAAAAAAGTGACCGAAACAAATTGAAAGAAGAGATAGAATAATATTCATGAAAGAACAGGAAAAAAAATGAATTAAAAGACGTAAGGAAGAGGTGGGGGGGGGGAGAACAAGACTCAGGGCAAAAAAGACGCAAGAGAGAACAGAAAGAAAAGAAATAAACAAAACAAATTCCAGAAAGGATCAAGAAAAAATGAGCTAAAACACGATGCAAGTAAGACTGAAGAAAGATGTAAAACAAAATAAAGATAAGAAACTCAGAAAAAAGATAAAGCAAAACGCTGGGGAAGAAAAGAAAAAAGAAGAGACAAAAAGAACCTGGAACAGATTTAAAAAAAAAGATATACATAATACTTATAGGAGCAGGAAAAAAAAGATAACCATGATGCCAGGGGGTAAAGGAAAAAAGATAAGCATGATGCCAGAGGATAAAGGAAAAAAAAGACAACCATGGGGCCAGAGGGTAAAGGAAAAAAAAAGATAACCACGGTGCCAGAAGGTAAAAAAAAAAGATAAGCATGATGCCAGAGGGTATAAAAAAAAAGATAAAACAATACACAGGGAGCTACAGAAGAGGAAAAAGGAAGGAAGGAGCAGTATGAGAAACAGAAAAAAAACAAAACATTATAGTACAGAACACAAAGTAGATACACAGAACACAAAAACATATATTTAGCGTTTAGAAGCAAAGAGCAATAAATGTTTCTACGCTATCGTGAAAACGTTTTTTATCATCGAATACAACTTTCTTGCAATATGTAGCAAGTCTTCTTGATGCTACCAATTAAAGAAAACAATTAAAATCATTATAAGCAAAATATTTCGTATAGTTAATAACGGATATTATAATCATTGGCTCGCGCAAAAGCTATTCACATCTCCCGTGTATGATTTCAAACTTCACAAATTAATTAATTCCTCTCCATCTCGGATGAATTTCTTTCAATTCCCATTTCCCCTTCGATCTTTCCTCAAGGCGTGCTATTATCATTTAAATGGGTTTCCCTATAATATGAGGATAATTCAAAAGGTCGAATTTCCTTCAATATGCAAATCGCAATCACGCGTAGTCTAAATTGAAAAGACCCCCGGTACAAGTATTTCCATTAGAATTTCCTCAATCATTATTATTATCATTACCTAGGAGGATAATACTAAGGACTCTATTGAAGGATTCTGGAATTTTAAACTTTTCACATCTAGATTTTAGACGTTCGATGATATATTGTCTTGAATAGCTATCTACCTATCTCTTTCTCAACCTAATGTGCTGTAATAAATATAGAAAAATGGTGTGGTAACTATTTCATATATATTACTTCCCCTATTTTCTTTCTGTCCCCTAATTTTTTTAACAGTCTGGTGTTACCGGCCGTACCTTGGCAAAGTGACTGCAATCTAGTTACAACGTAGCTGAAGTGTTTAATGTCTAAACATATGTAATCCTCGATTCAATTAATACGGTTAATATGTGCAAATTCTTGTGAGGCAACCGATTGTCTCTAACGACAGGAGGGACAATCGGAAACGATCTTGAGTGATCAATTAAGATAAGTTCTCTAATATTTGGCTAGAGATTACCGCATGTTCAATTGAGACCGGTTTTAATGGTGTACACGTAATTTGATCGCATGACTGTCTGTAAATATGCAATATTTGGCTAGATTTTACCACATGTCCCGGTTTCGTCATATTTAAACCAGGTCAGCTCATAATCTGTAACGTCTCTTTCTGATAGTGATTTCACCTGGAGTATTACAGTTTTGTTCTTTCAGAATGTTTGAATTTAAACACTTGAATGATATTCGAAGTGACCAATCTTGAGGCACCTAGAAAGGTAGGCGGACTCATCGACTTCCATCTTCGAGTGGCAAAACTAGTTTTTTCTCCAAAGTGACGTCTAATCATTAAAAAACAGTAGGATAGGGAACAAAGAGTGGCTAAAGCGATAAATACTGAAGTCATCCTTCGCTCAAAGATGGCAAATGAGTCATACAAGAGTTTGAAGGAGCCCTAACGTAACTAATCATATACCTTTCACTAACACCAGTGTCAAAACGTCTCAGCTGTAAATTTAACATTTGCTTCCCCCCCCCCCCCTCGTTTCTGTTTTCTTTATCCCTGGGGTTTTCTCAAAGAAAGAGAGGAATCAGACCTAGTTGCTTTTGAAATCCGGATAAGTGTGTTTGTCACCATACACACCTCTGGATACACGACCCTGCTTTCTTTATTTCACGCAGTGCGGCTTGAAGAGTGCTGAAGTAGAGACCCAGCACAGCCTCCCTTAATTTCAGCAATGACCCCCCAAGTGGGACAGTAGACAAAGTGGGAGGTGGTTATTTCTCAGCCTAAATACTTCAAAGAAAGAGACTTTTCCCCAGGTAAGATATTTATTTCCTACTCTTATGCTGAATGACTTTTCTTTCCGAGTTTACTTCTACATGATGCCCAGAAAAGTATCTTTTCTTGATGAACAGTCGAATTCCGTTTTAACGAATACCATTATAGCGAAAAAAATCTCGTTTTAACGAACGCTTTTCTAATCTAATAGACACGTTAACATAGGAATAATGCAAAAACTTGGAATTCCTTTATAACGAAATTTTGTTATAACGAAGTGATTTCTCCGGTGTGATTTATTCTCTTGGAGTTCGTTATAACGGGATTCAACTGTATTAGGCTTAGAAATAACTACATATTTCATTCCCTTTGCGGTTTCGACATTTTCCTCCTTCCTTTTTCTGTATTTTTCTGTGACTCGTCTGCGCTTTTTTTGTAGTTGACTCTACATTTTTTTTCCTTCATTGCTACTTTCTTTTAAAAATACGTTTATATTCCCTTCTTATCTCTATGTCTCTCTCTCTCGCATTCCGTTTATGTCATCGCTCTCTGTCTACCTTCATACGTTTCTACGTCTTTATCTTTCTGTTTCTGTTTAACTTTAATGAGCCCATTCTTTGCCTTTCTTTCTGTGTCTTTTAGTTCCCACGCCTGCCCCCCCCCCGAGATTATTTGCACTTCTTTGTATATATATAAACAGTCAAACTTCGTTAATGAGTCACTCTTGGGAGAGCAAAAATATGACTGAGTAAGCGGAGTGACTCGTTAAACGGAGTAAGCCATAGCTGTGCCAATTCCTGCCCGAGGACAATTGGGACTTCCAAACAGTGACTCGGTAAGCGGAGTGACGTGTTAACCGGGTGACGCACTAACGAGGTTTGACTGTATTTATTCCTGTATACGTAACTTTAAATCTTGTATTTGAATGCACGTTATCGAAGGGTCCTCTAGTCACCCTAAAATAGGGTGCCCCCGAACTCCTTGTACAACTTGATTACTTCCGTATATGCCTGACCTTGCACGTGCTTTGTGAAACTGTATCTGAATGCTCATACATAACTTAGGGTTCTCTTGGTCCCCCCGATAGCGACCCCACATTTATTTTTTATTCATTTCCCCCCCCCCCTCCCTCCCCGTAACCCAGAATTTTCTCCTGCACGACGACGCTCTCCGAAGCTATGAGCTTATATCGCGTAAGCAACAGAGCCTGATCATGATCAGTCTGTTCGGTTCTGTCTCTTTCCTACTCTCCTCTCTCCCTGATTGTCCTTGTCTTTGACACTCCCTCTCTTTTCTAATGCATCTGTCATTATCGATTGTCTTTATAAACTTTCCATCTCTAAACATCTCTCTCTTTGTATCTTCCTTATACACACACTCCATCTTTCTTCCACCTCACCAGATTTGATCCCGACAATTTCTGAGACATCTTTTCCCCACTTCAGTGAGTTTTCCAGAAAGCCCCTCCACCCCCCTCTCCAGATCTTTCCCCTCTTCTAGCTTCCGAATGTTACACGCTTTACATAAACGAGTATACACGCATACAGGATGCCAGTATCGTAATCATTCATAATCATTTTGAATCGACCTCGTGGATTCAACTCTCATAAATCCCCTGTTTTGCGGGAGATGCAACCAGAGGATTTAGGAGAGTATAATGAAGTGTCGGTGTACTTCACTCTTTCCTGTCTCTCTCTCTCTCTCTCCTTTGAGGGGGAGGGGGCGTTGGAACGGAGAATGTGATAGGCAGAGACTCGTACTCTAAATACAACCAAAGGGGTGTCTGTCGGGTCGCTCGCTCGTCGTCGTGTTACAGAGAGAAGGGGCGGGGGGGATGCTTGGAATTCGAGAGCCCCCCCCCCGCCCTCCTTTTACCCCAGAGAGAAAGAGCCTCAGCCTCTATTAATCATCTCTTTGACCGTTGTCACGGGCAACTGCTTTAAGCCCTGCCGTTTAATCTATGGATTGATTTGGGCTTTGAACTGAAACTTACCTCTGGAGTTGAGCGAGATCTGGAAGGAGGGGTGGGCTTAACATTTTGTAAGCCCGTCTTATAGGAACGCGTACTGAGCCCTTCTTCATCCTCAGAGAGTCGGTCTTTCTCTCTCTCCCCGATATTTACATTCGATATCCTTCGGTTTGTGAATATTTACCTTTCGAACGCTTTGTTTGCGAGATCGCAGTCAACGATATCGATTGTATTGGTTTTTATTCGAGTTTGTGACGTTGCTTTCATCGATTATTTATTCTCGCTTCTCAAACAGTAATCGAATGTCCCCTCATGAATAAACGTTTCATTTTTGATGGCTGCATAAGCGCGGAAGGCATTTCCAAGAGGTTTTTATGATTATAAAGGAATCTCGAAGATGAGGTTTGTGTGCATGTGTGTGTGTGGACACGAGGCTACGCAATATACCCAGACCTCACCACGGAGGCCTCGGAGTGACTCGAAATATTGTTCATGAACGGTAAACATTCTTTCAAACATCGATTGGCTGCAGTCGGAGGCCCCTCTTTCAACTTTTATGATAGGTCCAGTCCATAGACCCATACCTGGGTCACAGGGGCTTCCAAGATGGGTCGTACAAATTAGCTCACAGTATTGTTATAAATGCATTCATATTACCAGTGGCTTCATTATTTCCTAAAAACCCATAGAGATCCATTGGTCGCAAAATTAATCACGTTGGCTTTAGATCACGGCTAAAAAAAGTTACAAATTCTTAGTCTAAGGTTTGCAAACATAATACAAGAGAAATACAAAAGAACGAAAGTTCAAGTTCAACAAATTAGACAGCTCAGATACTGCGAAAGAAATCATCAAGAAAAATTGTTTAAAAATTTTATGCTGATATGAAATGATGGATGTTCTGAAATGTCCCAAGCCTTGATAGAAAATTCATTTTCAAATTACCCCTTAAAAATCAAATTGCCCCCATGGGGAGTGTAAGAACAAGGTAAGAAATCACTGAGTGGCGTCGTAGCCGGGGGTGCTGTGGATACTCGAGCACCCCTGAATTGATTCAGAAATTAAAATTTCCTACGTAAAGATCTAGACGAGCACTCACAAGTTTCAAAACACTTCCGACGCTCCTGGGATCATTGATGTAGATGTGTTCCTAAACTTTTTGAAGCGCGAATCCTTGTTGAGAAGAATTTTAATCGGCGACCCCTCACATGGAGTGACCATATGTCCCGGTATTTCTGG
Organism: Pholcus phalangioides; assembly: GCF_987345545.1. Lineage (NCBI taxonomy): Eukaryota > Metazoa > Arthropoda > Arachnida > Araneae > Pholcidae > Pholcus > Pholcus phalangioides. Next base: position 10,390,482 of record NW_028301609.1, read on the forward strand.
GCATACCTGACTTTTTCCTTTCGGTGTTCCGAAAGTGCTTTTTCGGACACCTTCTTGTCCTGGTTTTGTTTGCGTAATCAATGATAAATGGAAGCAAACAATTTTTTTTTAATATTTACTTGACAGAACTGTTTTATTAAGTAACTTCAAACTACCCACATGTTTTTAGTTTTGAATCTTGCAGTTAGGACGGAATGCTTATCTTGCGCACCGTAAGGATAGAGTGGATAACGTGTTACCCTAATTCGGATCAGGACCGTGTTAAGAGTATCATGGGATGCCCCAGGGCCAAGTGATTTTCCTGACTCCCTACCTGTCAAATATACATGCTTAGTCTAAATTTCCAGATCTCATTTTTATGAGACCTCTCTTGTCTTGAGTTCACACCCAGGCAGGGCCCGGGTGGACCCATGCGTTAAGACGGCATTGACTCAGGGTCACCATTACCAGATGCAGGGCGAAAATATTTTCGGGTAGCTTTCGTGGGAAAGAATAGTTTTAATTGATTCGTTATTAATATTATTTTGAATATTAATAACATTTTCATGGCTGTGGTGCAGTCACCGAAAACGAATCACTTATATAAGGAACCACACAAAGGTGTATGATATCATGGAAAGAATTAAACGTTTGAAATGGAAATGGGCTGGACATATTGCAAGAAGACAGGACAACAGATGGACCACAAGTATTCAAGATTGATACCCCCGTGGTGTTAAACGTCAAAGAAGGCGTCCCCACGCAAGATGGATTGACGAGACCAGGAAAGTGACTGGAGTCAACTGGAAGGTTAAAGCATCAGACAGAGCAGAATGGAACAATTTAAAGGAGACCTTCATCCAACAGTGGATTGAACATGGTTGTTGCTGATGGTGATGATGATGAATTTTGACATCGGATGATTTTTTTGAATCATTCTGTATAAGTGCTAACTTGATATATGTATTGGCTATTATACATGCAGAATTTGATAAAATTGCATTATATGATAATTTGTATAGTAAGTAGCTGAGCTGAATTAAGGCATGTTTTAGTTTTCACATATTTTTACTTAAGTGGCGGAAAATAAAAATTAATTTATAATTACTATATATATACATATAAAGATTTTATTTCTGAAAACCTCTCGTGACCCCCCTCAGTTCATTAACGTGGCCCCTCTAGGGTCGTGACCTACAGTCTGGGAACCACTAGTGTCTACCATGCAGGATTCAACAAACAGGCATTCATAATCAATATTCAGTGATCCAACCACTCGGTCATCTTCATTCAGGTCAAACTCTATAATCAAAATTTACGTCTCGTATTAAAGTCGCAAATACTTTAAGCCTAGGTAGTCTCCACAGAGGCCTATCATCACTTGACGAAGAAACAGCATCCCTTATCGGACTCTACATGGGCCAAGAATAAACTTCTTTTCTTCGGAAAAAATACATCATCATATATATATGTACATACGATTTCAATCATAAAATTTCGCCTCGTGGTTTCTTTTCCAGAAAAGAAAGAAATCGGAGATAAGGAATTATTTTCTGGCATATATAGATAAATATAGGGGAAAAAATAGCAAATTTCGTCTCCGCGAAACCGTAAAGCAATAAAACACGGTCAATTTTTTTTTTCTTACGTAGGTACAAACTCGAGATTTTTGTCGTAGACTGTCTCCTTAAAGACATCAAAGAAATGCAATAAAGTTGGAAATTGGGCAACTTGATTCCGTACAACCCAGCAAGGAAAGAAAAAAAAACCTTTTCTCCTCCTGAAAATACCCGTTGGGTAAATAGTTGTGTGATACTCTTACAATCATACCCTCACCCAAATATTGTATATATATGTATGTATATGGACATATATACGATAATATGACAGAAAATAACAACAATCTTACTCTAGAAAGCTTTTCAAAAGGACATGGAATTTTGTGTATTATTTTTTACAGCTAAAGATACAAGAATTTTTCTTTTGATGTCCTTTTTGTTGTGGAGTTTGTGCTTTGTGCTAGCAACAGAAGAATCTTTACATGTTTTATCAAAAGACACTTTTTTTCCGAGGTATAGTAATATCTAAAGTACTTGGAAGTATCGACATTGACGAATCTGTCAAATACTATCGATTCTTATCAAATCTAAACCGAACACGCCTTTCTGCAAGTCAATATTTTTTTATTGGTGGATTCGCTTGAAGTACAAAACGTGACAAAATAAACTTTTGTTTGAAAAAAATTATCAAGATTCTTGAAATAAAATATGATTTTATTTCAAGAATATTAGAATGGTGTTCCACAGGGTATAGTTTTAGAACCATTTCATTTAATGAAATGGTCCCAAAACGATACTCTGAGAAATACTCGTTTTTAAATAACTATCATAGAAGATGATTCTACGTTCACGAGCCGGCGTCCATTCGAATATGGCTCTCACACTTGTGTGTGGGTGTATATCAAAATTTCGGTTTAAATCTCTATAGCTTGATGGTTGAGGATAAAATGTGACCTTTTCGATCATCCAGTGATGACTAATACAAATGCAAAGACCACAACAGGCAAATCACCCAACGAAATGGCTGAAAAAAAAATATGCCCATAAAAAATATGGAGGTAAAATATAACCAAAATACAGCAATCCAATATAAAGCACATAACACGAAGGGAGAAAAAAGTAACTTACGCGAACTGAACGGGATTCGAATCTGTGACTTTCGTCTTCAGCGTCCTATACCTGGCAGAGTACCTACTACACCACTTCAGATAAAAAAGGCATCCAAATTTAGAAAGCTCAGAAATTAAATTTATTCCACTACTTTACTGAAAATGTCTAGTCAAAACTTTTGGAAATTTAATTTACTCTGAAGTGTCTGGACTGTGAACATTCGCAAACTCTTTCGTTTTCCGAACCCGAGCACAACTACGGTTTATCGCCAAGGAAAATTTACGATCGAGTGTATCTCTCAATCTATGTTTGTATCTGGTGGTAGTATTGGAAGAAACGGTGAACTTTAAAATGAGAATAAGAATAAAAGAGTTTATAACCAAACGAGAAAGTGAAAAGTACCCAAAAGCAAAATCGCCATCCCGCCTTCATCTTGAACTCTTCCAAGAACTCTACCAAAAGGGACGCATTGCTCTTCTTCGTCAAAAAATCATGGAACGCTAAATATTTCCCCTGCATGTATCAATGTAAGGTTTGTTAATATACAACTAGGAAGAAAGAGTGTCAACATACAACCTCATTTATTTTTCAAAGGCCAAGAACGGACGTGTTGTTTCCGACCACAGAAAGATCACATTCTTTCTACTTAAGGCCACGTTTTGGCTACGATATCAGAGTGACAACACTGACAACTCTGTTCACATTCATTTTTCCCGTTATACATCATGATTTCATAATAAGATCATTCAGCCTCGAAATAGAAAATCAGGTCACAAAGAGAGACATGAACATAATAACAGATTATTACATGCAATATTCATGTCGGAAACTCGTTGAATGATCAATTAAAAAAAATCATGGCGTGGTATTAGTACCATCGTATGGTCACTGACACGCCGATTAATTTGCTCCAGACTTTACCGATCGAAACAGAAGAGCCCTTGGAGAGAAGAGGGGGGCGATGGTGTTGGAACAAACCAGAACGCCCACTATTGATAAAGTACTAGAGTGAGAGAGGAAGCCCTGTTTTAATGAAAAATGACTTTTTACCTTTCAAACATCATTAGCGACGTTAGTTCCGTTGAAAATGGCATCAGCAGCAGCAACTCAGTGCTCAGTGATTAAAGAGAGCTCCAACAAAGATAATCGCAGGCAAAATTCTGCAAGAGCTGGGGAAGGGGGATTAAAGCATTCAATTTAAGTCATTAATTATGAAATGGTAATAACTTCGGGGTGGCCCCTCCTTCCTACATCTTCGGCACAATGATTATCGTTCGGAAACTCCTGATAGTTAATTACATATTACGCTAAAGATTAGTGATCTCTGAATCCACGGGTGCTTCACTCCAGAGGATTTCAGTTATCATCATCATCATCATATTCTTTCTTCAGGAATAGACACCATGTTCCGCGAGAGTTCGCGATAATTATTATAAGGTTCTCGAGAAAACGGATATTTGATTAATGTTCCATATAGTAGGATTGCTTCTGAGTATGGAACGGCAACTATACTCCCGTTCAGATAACTTCTATAGCAAGGAAAGGAATAGGATGGAGGGTGTCCGATGGATCTTCAATTTCCTAGAGATTATGGGGAATCGGATTTTGAATGGCCATCCGTTGTAAATATGCCCGATTCTTGGATGATTTATCGTTCTGCCCTCGTGAATGGAAAATTGGATTTTCGAGGAGGGTTAATCCGGATCGGGGATGAAGGAAGTGTGGATTCTGTACTTAACGGGGGTTTTCGCCACAGTATTCAAATGTGGATGGATACTTATGCGATAAGAGCATATTTAACATTTATTCGAGTGGATGGGATCTTTTCTCAGCCGTTGGTGCATGAAAGAACCAAAATCTGCACCCCCTTTAACGTTTATTTTCATGTTAGAACTAGCCTTTATCAGCGGTTTCGCTCGCGTGAATTTGGTAATCTGAAAAGTGTTCGGCGACCCCCCTGTAATATTTGAACCTTCGTTTAGAGTTGAATTTTCAGAAATTCAGTCTTTCATCATAAATACTCAGTCATTATAAATACTATTACAAAACTACAATTGCTGTGTCGTCTGATAGTGACATAAGAATGAGAGAGAGCTTTCTAGAGGGCAGCACTTAAAATTAAACTTTCAGGGTTTTTTTTAAGATGACTTCCAGGAGAAAGTGCTTCCGAAAAAAGTGTAACTTATTACATAAAGTTTAGCAATAAAATTCCGGGAAACATTTGTATGTAAAGATGGATATACCCTGCATTATCTTGGATGAAAAAATTGAACGAAGTGAATCATTTTTTTCACAAAAAAAAAATTGAAAAAATAAAAAGATTTGCTGTGAAATTTGTTTTTAATGCATTTCTAGAATGAAAAATGCAAAAACGTTCTGAAAATACCAAAAAAATGAATGCTCTTTTCTGAAAGGGATAAGGTAACATGATTATCATACATGTAACCAAGAAAAAACGTCGAGTCTGCAGGGGTGTAGATCAGGGGTCTTCAACGCAGGGCCCGTGGATCATTTTCAGAAAATGGTGGAAATCATTAAAAACGATTAATTCTAGAGATAATGAAACAAATAATTTCGGAATTAATGAAACAAATAATTTCGGAATTAATGAAACAAATAATTCTAGAATGAATGGAAAAAAATGTAATTCTGGAATAAATGAAAAAATAATAATTCTATAATAATAAATGAAAAATATAACCTCGGAACTAATGAAAGAAATAATTTCGCTATTAATGAAAGGAATAATTTCGCTATTAATGAAAGGAATAATTTCGCTATTAATGAAAGGAATAATTTCGCTATTAATGAAAGGAATAATTTCGCTATTAATGAAAGGAATAATTTCGCTATTAATGAAAGGAATAATTTCGCTATTAATGAAAGGAATAATTTCGCTATTAATGAAAGGAATAATTTCGCTATTAATGAAAGGAATAATTCCGGAACAAATTGAAAATTCAGAATTAATGGCAAATAATTTCAGAATTTTTGAAACATAATTTCAGAATTTTTGAAACATAATTTCAGAATTTTTGAAACATAATTTCAGAATTTTTGAAACATAATTTCAGAATTTTCGTAACAAATAATTTCAGAATATGTATTTTCATTTCTTCACCACGACCAAAAAAAAAACGCCGATTAGGAACTAAACCAAGCCAAACAGTATCCAAAAATCGCCATTTCGGAACTAAACCAAGCCAAACAGTAACCAAAACACGCCATTTAAGAGCCAAATTCAAGGTTATAAACACTGTACTTGAACAGCATGTTACTGTTGACGTATTTTCATCTCCTCGTTATTTAGACTCGCGTAAATAAATGATTGGATATTAACGCGGGAGAAATTTCTTTTCCCGGAAATGACCATGTTATTTTCCACCTTCTTCAGGAAATCGTTAAAACCGAGCAAAAGCAGGAAAAATGGAAAATAATAATAATAAAAAAAAACCATCCTTCGGAAAAAAAATGAGAAGGGGAGAAAAGTTTTACGACCTAATTTAACAAGTGAAGGCTCAAATGAAATATGGACGCGGCGTATGTTTTAGTAGTACATACTGAAAATAGAAGAGTGCTGTGTGTATATATATACGTCCTCACATCCAGTAGATGTCGCCATCAGAGTAATCAGGAATTTAATGTCCAGAAGTTTCTTCTTAATGTTTGGTAGCAAAAAAAAAAAAGTGTCCAACCACCAGGAGAGAAATAAAACAGGAACGAAAACGTCACCTTCAAGCATTCCCGTTGCCACTAAAAAGATGTTGGAAACGATCAAATATCTACGTGTTGTGTGTGATATTGAAAAACGTGAACTTGTTTCTGTGAGAGTTTCCGTTTCATAGTAGCTATGGCTCCTTTCTCGACACGATGACCATTACTTTATCGAAATTTCATTCTGGTCATGTATTTCCCGTTATCTTTGGGAGGTCTTTTGTCGCATTTTTGTTCCATTGAGATGACGTTATTTTGAACTATCTCTCAAAATATACAGTCCGCTCCTGTTGGTAGAGCGACGCGACGCCCGGAGACCACCGGAAAGACCAACAGCGGGCAAGAAGGCACAAAATTGGGGTTGCATTGGGCAGGTGCTTACAAAGATACATCGTGAAGACCCGTGTTCGAACCCCGCCGTCGCCACAGTGGTGGTCGTGGTCGGCTGAAGATGGGGTTTTTTTGTGGTTCTCAACTTTGAGGTGGGAATTCGAGCCGATCGCCCGTTTAAAAAGGTCTCGCCACAGCGAGCAACAGGCCTACAACGGTACAATAATTCAATCACTGCAATTCATTCATGGTACAAAAATTGGTGGAGCACCCTATAGGTAACAAGCATTACACAGTAATAAACTTCCCGATAGACTCACAACTTCGAGCTTATATTACTGGAGGGAGTATGACGTCAGAGGTCTTCGTCTTAGCAGTGCTGAGAACGGTGTCCCCCAACATCATTCGTCGGAAGATCACGTGACTCGGTGAAAATACACAATCCCCCGTTATTTTCTTATGGCATAAACAGGAGTTTAAACAATAAATGAAAAAAATCATTTCACCACCGATGAGATAATTCCAAAATGAATGAAAGAGATAATTCCAGAATTAATGAAAGAGGTAATTCCAGAATTAATGAAAAATATAATTCCAGAATTAATGAAAGATAATTCCAGAATTAATGAAAGATGATTCCAAAATTAATGAAAGTGATAATTCTAAAATTAATGAAAGAAAAATTCTAGAATTAATAAAAGAGATAATTTCAGTTCCAAAAGAAACGAAAGTGACAATTCCAGCATTAATGAAAGATGATTCTGGAATTAATGAAAGATGATTCTGGAATTAATGAAAGAAAATTCCAGAATTGATGAAAGAAATGATTCCAGAATTGATGAAAGAAATGATTCCAGAATTGATGAAAGAAATGATTCCAGAATTGATGAAAGAAATGATTCCAGTATTAATGAAATAAATAATTTAATTTTTTAAAATCTTTAGATGGGTTCCCTATCCTTTTTTTTTAATCTTTAAAATCCAATACTTAGAGACCGAACTGTACATTTCAATGGGCAAATTGCCAGGCACGAACTTTGTTACACCGAGTCACGTTATTTCCTCGCATTCCATGTCGCTACCATCGCGACGGCTGGATGCCTCCTCCACCCAATCCTTACACGCACATTCCAACATACACCTATTCGTTAGAAATTCCGCACTGAATGTGGACGAGGTGTAGGTGTGATTTAGGAGTACTCCACTTCACTTAATATGATCACATCGGTACTTGGGGGGGGGGGTTCTGATAACAATAACCAAGTGATAACTGCTTCGCTTGGCCTTCTAGACATATCACGATTTAAGTATACACTAGAGCCAACGAGAATAACTTATATTTATTTACATAGACGCCTAAAATAGAGTGTTCGACCATCACCTCCTAGAGATAGAAGGCCTCTCTGCACTGTTTGCCATAAACGTTATTCAGACTACCTAGCAAGTTTGCCACATTTGGAAACACAGCATCCTATTTCGTTTCTTCTTATTTTGTCGTAGAATCTTCCAGATTGGCTCACAAATGCCGCGTAGTGATTGGATGTGGGGCATAGAAACCGCCAATTCTGAACCCGATCATTTCTTTCTGAATATTCTGAGGGAAAATAGACTGCTTACTGACGTCACAAGCTGAGTGCGGAGGCCTTCTATCTCTAGGAGGTTCTGGTACGACATGCTCTCTTGTCCAACAGTCAACAACCTGTCTCTCTCCGGCTCCATGGCCTTTTCACCCGATCCGATTATTATACATCGCTTCATTTCACTTTCGACGCAATAACTACATCCGAAAAAGTCCCGTTTGCACTTATGGTAACCATACATCCTGTTGGTCGAACGGGACGTATAGTAAGCCGGTGTTGGGGAAACGGGACAGCTCTATTTTTCTTTTTCACGTCATTGTTGCAAAATGTAAAATTTCTCGTTGCTTTTTTTTTCTTTATTCTAAAATTATTATTTTTTAAATTTGAGATAAAATCCTGCATTTTTGTCATTCAGCTGTAGCGACCTCTACTTGAACTTTCACCGATTGCGGAAAAATAAAGACATCACATGGCAATGGTTGCTTGTCGACTGCGGAGAAAAACATTCGATTTTTTTATCGCAACTTGCGTTGCTAGGTAACAAAATATTCGCATCAGAAAATTGCGAAGTGCGACGTCATAATTTTTCCGCAATCCGTGAAAGTTCAAGTAGAGGTCGCTACACACTCCCCCCCTAGTGTCAACGAAATGTCGTGGTCGAGTATCTGTCGGGGAAGTGGACAGAGAATATCAGGAAACTCTTTGACTATATCCCGATATGGCGATGATAATAGATCGATACCGTTCAAGCAAAAAGATGGAGCTGCGATATTTCTTGCAATGGAACAAGTGGCAGATAGCAATGTCGTTCCATCGATGAGGCGATGATGTTTGCTATCGACTAACAGGTTGAAATGCGATAGAAAATCTACACCAATAATTGGTCGGGTTACGTCGGCTATGATGAATGGCCAAGCAAATGTCCTTCGGAGGTTCAAATTCAATGTTAGAAGTTTGGTACCGTAAGTTGAGATAGAGGAACCATTGGCGGCTGTAAGAATCAACTTCTCGGGTTTCTTGTGGGTATTGACGACAGTTCGCGGGACGACTGACACATCAGCGCCCGTGTCGATCAAAAAAGTCCAGTTGGTGGAAGGATCGGCCAGTATGACTCTGTCGACGAATTGGCAGCCGTGGCCTTGGCCGGTGGACGACTGCCTTATTAGTTTCCCGGTGAGGTTTTGAAGGAGCAGGGCTGTTGACATTTCTTAGCCTGAGCTCCGAAACTGGTGTGATAGAAGCAGAAGCCATTTTTAGCTTGTTTGTATTGGGCTCGGCTGTGGGATCGCGAGCGCGAATACCGTTCTCGATGACGGAATCGAGGTCTAGGCTGTCGCTGTGAAGTGTGAATAGCGGCCTTCAGCTCACTCAACTCTTTGGTCAGAGCTGCGACTTGTTGCTCCGGTGATTGGCTGATTGCGTTCTCAGGTCGACCGGATGCTGAACAGATATTTGGAATGGCCAACTCAGCGATTTTATCTGCCATCGAAGCGAGTTGTGGAAGCCCTTCGCTCGAAGCAGCTAGTATAGCTTGGACGTTAGCGGGGAGTCGCGCTAACCACAACGATTTCAGCAAGTCATCACTGAAGTTATGTCCGGCAAGCTCACGCATTCGGGCAAGCAGATGCGATTGTTTTTGATCTCCCAGTTCTAAACCTTGCAGTAGCGTACGGATTTTCGATGATTCGCTCTCCGCGTAAACCTGAATCAATCGTGTCTTCAGCGCGTCGTATTTATTCTGCTGGGGAGGTTCTAGAACTAAATCTTGGACTGTCGATAAAATATCGGCATCGATACCAGCGATAGTATGGTTGAACTTCGTAGCATCGGCAGTTATCGCTGCGATCGAGAATTGTGCTTCTAGTTGGATAAACCACAAGTTTGGATTGTTTCTCCAAAATGGAGGCGGCTTTATAGCGACGCGATCGACATTCGGCGGATTGTCCATTTGGAACGGAGGAAACGATTACTCGCTTACCTTGAGAAGCTTGCTGTTCGAAATCACGGCGCTGTTCGAAATCACGTCCGGCGTCGCCAGTTTAGGCACCCAGTTTAGGGACCGATGCAGGGCACCGGTGTGTAGGCGCCTATCTGTAGGACCGGTTGTTGAGCTCCATTATTAAATATAATAACAATCAGAAGGTTTTATATAATACATGTTTAATTTGGTACGGACACATAAAAATGAAAGACATCACATGACAATGGTTGCTTGCCGACTGCGAAGAAAAACATTCGATTTTTTATCGCAACTTGCGTTGCTAGGTAACAAAATATTCGCATCAGAAAATTGCGAAGTGCGACGTCATTATTTTTCCGCAATCGGTGAAAGTTCAAGTAGAGGTCGCTACAAGGTGAAAGGACGGACATTACTCATGGACCCCACTCTGTACGGTCCAAGGAACTCCAAGCGCATAAGTGTCCTCTTGATTTTGGTATTTGCACAGTAAAACCTGTCAAAGTTGAATACCCAGGAGTCCATGAACATCAAAGTTAGAGAGCTATATAAGATATAGAGGTACAGAAATGCAGAACATTGTGTGTTTGTTATACAGGTTCCACTCAAACCTACCTAATGCCTATAGAGTCCAAGAAACAGAGGTGTCCAAGTTGAAGGATTTTACTGTGCAAAAGTTTTCGCAGAAAGTGCGTGAGTTTGTCGGTAGTCTCTTTCAACTGGGTAGGTTCATCAGAAAATCACCTTACTCGGAGGGGGTCCATGGTGCTTTTGAAACGGCCCTGAAACAAGGCGCAGATTAGAAGCCAACAGTATTTACAGATAAGTTTCGTTTAAACAAAGATAACACTCAGTGCCGTCTTAAGGCATGGGGCCCACCCTGTCACGGCCCGGGGGCCTCAAGAGGAAAAGGGCCTCACAAAAAATGAGATTAGGTTGAAATTTTCAAGAATTTGCCTGGTAGGACCTCAGAAATATCACTTGGCCCGGGGGGCCCATGATGCTCTTAAGACGGCCCTGATAACACCTCTCCCCCTCTTCCCGGTGTGAATACATTTTAGAGTTTAGATATCATAGAGGCTGTACTATGCGTAATCAAGTCATTTCACACTATATCTCAAGAAATACATTAAATAATACAGATAGAAGTCAATAGCACATCACCGAAAAATCACTTTTTTTAGACAAATTCACACTTTTTGAATGCATCTTCGGGTTTGGTCACCAGCCATATAACAACCATGCATATCCAACCCATGGCCCGCGGGCCAAATTTTGCCATCGGGGTCATCTGACGTGGCCAGTGACCTAAACTTGATTTTGTAAAGATGAACAAGCGATACATTTAAATATCACTTGACGGACCCGTTGCACATTTACAGATCGCTTATAATTGGCTCATGGTATTGGATTAAGTGGTCCGTGGTACTTTCTCATTTCAACTAATCGGTTCGAGACACATTTCCAGATCACTTAAGTGGCTCGCTGAACATTTCCAGATCACTTAAGTGACTCGCTGAACATTTCCAGATCACTTAAGTGACTCGCTGAACATTTCCAGATCACTTAAGTGACTCGCTGAACATTTCCAGATCACTTAAGTGACTCGCTGAACATTTCCAGATCACTTAAGTGACTCGCTGAACATTTCCAGATCACTTATTCAGCCCGCGTCACATCCACAGATCAATTAAGTGGCTCGCGACAAGTTTCCAAAACCATGAAGTGGCCCGCACTCCTCAAAAAGTTAAGCACCCTTAATGTGAACGGTGTATTATCCTACTTGCTGCCATGTTCAATGACATGGTCCTTCAAGTATATTACAGTCGACGCCGCTTATACCCAATGTTATCATTTGGGTATTATTATCAATTCTTTCGAAGAACTCAACGGACCAATATCATAGCATGGAAAAAGTTCTTTATAGTTATCAGGACTTCGGAGGACGTTATCATTTCTTCCCGTCGAAAGTTTTATTTTTTGCACATTTTCACAAACTTATTTTTCCCCCTTTAAGTTATCGTTATCAGGCTGCAAGACTATATAGGAGGATACAAGATGTCATCTCTTACCCCTCCTTGTTGAAAAACAACATTTTCGTACTTAATGTCGTAATCAGTCCGTAGCCCATATGCATGTATTGCTGGCTTTGCATTCAGTACCTTCCTGTACTGATGACAAATGTATAACGAAAAACAAAATCCTCTTCCGTTAGTTCTTAATCAGTTTCTTTCAGTTGACCAGATCCACATTTCTTTTCCCGACAGACTTTCTCGTGGGATCTATGAAACGTATTGTACATTAAAAAAAATATCGTAATTCGTGATATACATTAAATACAGTGGAATCCCGTCATAACGAACTCCAAGAGACCGGAAAAATCATTTCGTTATCAAGTGTTCGTTAAAACGAAATTTTTTTCGCTTTACTGTTTAGCACTATCATCTTATATAATACAGTCGAACCCCGTTTCATCACTCCAAAAGCATGGAGAAATAACTTCGTTTTAACGAATTTCGATACAAAGAAATTCCGGGTTTTTGCGTTGTTCATATGTAAACTTATCTGGGGATTAGAAAAGTGTTCGTTAAAACGATATTTTTCGCTATAACGGTATTCGTTAAAAAAGGATTCGACTGTAGTTCCATTCTAACGCCTCGCAATGGCTGTTTAGGCACCCAGTTTAGGGACCGATGCAGGGCACCGGTGTGTAGGCGCCTATCTGTAGGACCGGTTGTTGAGCTCCATTATTAAATATAATAACAATCAGAAGGTTTTATATAATACATGTTTAATTTGGTACGGACACATAAAAATGAAAGACATCACATGACAATGGTTGCTTGCCGACTGCGAAGAAAAACATTCGATTTTTTATCGCAACTTGCGTTGCTAGGTAACAAAATATTCGCATCAGAAAATTGCGAAGTGCGACGTCATTATTTTTCCGCAATCGGTGAAAGTTCAAGTAGAGGTCGCTACACACTCCCCCCTTTTCTGATGCGAATATTTTGTTACCTAGCAACGCAAGTTGCGATAAAAAAATCGAATGTTTTTCTCCGCAGTCGGCAAGCAACCATTGCCATGTGATGTCTTTCTTTTTTATGTGTCCGTACCAAATTAAACATGTATTATATAAAACCTTCTGATTGTTATTATATTTAATAATGGAGCTCAACAACCGGTCCTACAGATAGGCGCCTACACACCGGTGCCCTGCATCGGTCCCTAAACTGGGTGCCTAAAACCTTTTATAGTCCCCCCCAACAACTGCATTGGACGTCAGAACGCCTCCGATGCGCAGTATGAAATTCTCTGGGGGTGCTAGCACGTTGTCTTACCGCTAATCGGTACTAATAAGCAAGTCTAATTTCCGCCATATCTTTCTTCTTCTTCGACAAATCAGTTTTGTGGGTCAAAAAAAAAAGGCTCGATGCCAATGTAATGTCCTTAAGATTATTCATCTAAAAAACAAAGGGGGTGTGGGGGGGAGCATTACCTCTCGCCCCCCAGCGTCAAAGGTGGAGTCGACTGATCTAATGTATATATGAATTGACATCATCATCATCGTGCTCCCCTCCAGCAGTAATGACCGTGCCCCCCCCCCAGACTTCCAAGTCTATCTCCGCCTATGCTGTAGACCAGTTTACACCAGCTGGGTATCGTTCGATTTATATAAACGAGATATGCCTGAGGCGGACACGGATCCAGAGGGGGGACACGATGGGAGCGATCGACACTTCATAAAACAGGATAATATAAGGAAAATAGGTCTGTCCTGTAAAATATACTACAATTAAATGAGCCCAAACAATCACTCGCTCCCCTCCCTCGGATCCACGCCTGACACGAAAACACCAAAAACTTCTATATCTCCTCAGCATTTCTTGAAAAGCATTTTCGTTAGGTGAGTAAGACACACCAACTTCTCGGAAATGCAACCGATTCTGTCAGGTGAGCTGATTTAAAGAAGTATTCAATCCAAAAAAAAGCTCAATTTGGCTCCGGGATTCGAACCCATGACCTTCAGAACTGAATAATCCCCATAAAAAACGGTTAGGATACGGGTTTCTCCTATACATACGAATGCTGAGGTAAGAAACCAGACATATTTCCTTTTTTTTTTTTCGTTCACATCCGGGTAAGAGAAAAAACTCTTTTCCTGTATATTAGTTCCGGTTTTGCGACTTCCGTTTGGATCCAGGAATACGCCTCCGATAAGTAGTTCCCAGCAGGAGCCAATATTTGCCATTGAAGTGAAGTGATGACGTCACTTAAGCGTATTCCCTGAGCGAATGGGATCTCGAAAAAATCTCACGTGTGAAAAAAGTCCCGGATGTGGATGCAATTTCCTTCGATACGGGATTTTTTCTTATTTTTCCCGTCTCTTCTGAGACGTGCGGTCGGGAGTTTTTTTGCCCTGAAAAAGCTAGTAGAAATATACTTTGGTGTCTAGATTTCGCGACGATTAAAAATTCGTAGCATATACACACAGGGTGTTTCATAAATACATTTACAGGTTTCCCTCCCGTTGGTTTTTTATTATCCATAGCGATTTGGCTAATAGTGGGGGGGGGGGAATTGGGGTGCAGGTTTTGACGTGAATACGTCTTTTAAGCCTTTAATCGCGGCCAGAGACTTTCTTTCTTTCAAACCGAGCAGAACTCTGGTCTATCGCCATGGGAAATTTACTACCGAGTGAGTTGTGCGGAAGTGTGAGTGTGTGTTAACCTTACATATCTTCTTTTTTCTTTTCTTTCAAATCGAGCACAACTCAGGTCTATCACCATTTATGGGCGATTTACTACCTAGTGAGTTGTGCCGGATGTGTAACTGTGTGTGTACCTAACAGTCTGAGTACATATGTAGTGTCGTGTTTGATTTTTCAGTGCTGCCATCTATGTTTCAGAAGTGAAGTTAGTGATGTGTTATGATTGAATTTGTGCTGTTTGTAGGTCTGTTGCTCTCTGTGGCGAGACTTTTTAACGGGAAGATCGGCTCGCATTCGCGCCTCAAAGTTGGGAACCACAGAAAAACAACTTCAGCCGACCACTACTATGGCGACGGTGGGGTTCGAATCCGGGTCCTCGTGATGCGAGTCCGTCACTATGACTACTCGACCACCATAGCGGTTACCTTGCAGACTTTTTTCTTTTTTTTTCAAACCGAGCACAACTCAGGTCTATTGCCATAGGCAATTTACTACCTAGTGAGTTGTGCCGGAAGTGTAAGTGCGTGTACCTAACAGTCTGAGTGCGTATCTAGTGTCGTGTTTGATTTTTCAATGCTGCCATCTATGTTTCAGAAGTGAAGTTAGTGATGTGTTATGATTGAATTTGTGCTGTTTGTAGGTCTGTTGCTCTCTGTGGCGAGACTTTTTAACGGGAAGATCGGCTCGCATTCGCGCCTCAAAGTTGGGAACCACAGAAAAACAACTTCAGCCGACCACTACTATGGCGACGGTGGGGTTCGAATCCGGGTCCTCGTGATGCGAGTCCGTCACTATGACTACTCGACCACCATAGCGGTTACCTTGCAGACTTTTTTCTTTTTTTTTCAAACCGAGCACAACTCAGGTCTATTGCCATAGGCAATTTACTACCTAGTGAGTTGTGCCGGAAGTGTAAGTGCGTGTACCTAACAGTCTGAGTGCGTATCTAGTGTCGTGTTTGATTTTTCAATGCTGCCATCTATGTTTCAGAAGTGAAGTTAGTGATGTGTTATGATTGAATTTGTGCTGTTTGTAGGTCTGTTGCTCTCTGTGGCGAGACTTTTTAACGGGAAGATCGGCTCGCATTCGCGCCTCAAAGTTGGGAACCACAGAAAAACAACTTCAGCCGACCACTACTATGGCGACGGTGGGGTTCGAATCCGGGTCCTCGCGATGCGAGTCCGTCACTATGACCACCCGACCACCATAGCGGCTACCTTACAGACTGTAAGCCTGTAGTCTGGGTTCGTATATGGTGTTTTGTCTGATTTTATCAGTGCTACCATCTATATTTCAGAAGAAATTGAAATTAGCGAAGTGTAATGAAAGACCTGTTGCTCTCAGTGGCGAGATTTTTTTTACTGGGAGATAGCTAGCATTCGCGCCTCGAAGTTGGGAACCACAGGAAACCAACTTCAGCCGACCACCACACCACTGTGGAAAGGGAGGCTCAATCACAGGGTAATCTGAGGTTTGGTGGGGGGGGGGGTGAAGAAAAAGAATCTCTTCTCTCCATAGAAATTTTGAGTTTTTTTACCTTCCAATAGCATTTCCGATTCGCTGAAATTGATTGAAATTACTTTTTCCTTCTGTAATATATTTTAACTTTTTTTTTTTTACAATTTTCTTCCAAATGTTCGATCATGTTGTAGGGGCTGCACAGGGCCCCCCCCCCCCATGTTTCCTCTCACGTGTGTCCCTTAAATGGGAGGGGGAATCGGGATTTTACGACATGCTTAGCTGAGACATGGCAAAAAAAATTGGGAACTGGTTTAAGGGGGGTTGGTGTACGATCTCGACTTCCCCATGCTTTCCTATGGGAAAAATATCCTTCATTTAAAGAACATTTAAAACTTTTGTTTACTTTAGGTCTTCAATGGTGTTTTTTTTCTCAAACGCTATGGATATTTACATACAATTTAACCCGAACATTTAGGATTCTAATTCTTGGTTATTTTTCTCGAATTTCAAATTCAACAACATGCAACTTTCCAAAATCACCAAAATTCACCCCATTTTGTGCCATAAATTTCTTTTAAAATAATTTTAATAAAAATCTCGGGCAAAAATATATAACACCATAGTGTTGAGAGACACACAAAGTTTCGAGACACTTGAATGAGAGGTGCGCCAAAAAATGTTTCTTATCCAACAAAAAAGTTTTGAGGAAAAGAGCATTTCATAGCGGAAAACATTAGCATATATATACAAATGCAAGGCCACGACAGGCAAAACGCCCAACGAGGTGGCTGAAATGTCCGCCAGCAGTTTATATTACAATGTTTTAAAAATATTTCTAGTACAGGTAAAACAAAAACTTGAGCACAGTTGGGCACAGAAAATTTCATAGTATTTGAAGATTGAAACATTCGAAAATGTGTTTTTAGGAAAATTTGAGTGCACCAACCCGACAAAAGCATTTCGTTACGCAACTTTTTGAGGATGCATCCATTGTTGTCCGATGATTTGAATGGTGTATTCACGTCGAAGAATGACCCAAATGGGCAAAAAAAATTAGCCAAAATGGTAAACATTTAGTAAATGGACACTGCATTCTTGTTGAATTCAATCTTTCACTAATTCGCCAAAATGGATCATTACGTCACTATTTGGCACAATAGCGATGACAGTGGAATGTATGTACAAACTACACCAGGACGGCCAAAGTGCACAATGTAAAAATCAAAATCGAAGAATATTTACGAAGTGCATTCAAAGGTCAAGTACTAATCTTCATGCGTTTATATGTTTGCGAACTGGCATTGTTAAAACTAGAGCCCGGATTATATGCAAATGCACATATGTATTTGCGTATTTTGGCCCTTTTTAGCGATAATGTATATAAATGCATAAAATCAAAGAATTTTCAGAATAAGTGCATATTTTTGAAGATTTATTTAAGCTGAATAATTTTTCACAATTTTTCAAATGAATATTGCTCTCAATATTTCTATATCATCGGGGTTTTCTTTCCGCGAGGAAATTTATAGTGAATTAAGAGATGTTTGGTAAATACACAGCATTTACCAAATATCACTCGTTTTACTGTAACTATTTCTAGATTTATGTCAAAGTGTCCAATGTTGTTTAGGAATATTGTCGAAATTCATTTGTTACTGGTATTTTTTTTTTTCGTTACTGAGCAGCTACAACAAATTAGAAATTAAAAAAGCCTAATAAAGTTATTTGCATATGCAGTATATACATATGTGGGGATATTTTTTGTGAATGAATATGCAATAAGAAATAAAAAATATGAAGTTCAAAAACATCTGCATATTTTTTTTTTGGCACTGATTTTCTCATTTTAGGTACAGATTTTGAAATTCTCAACTTATTTCAGGACGTTTTAGTACATATTTGTATATTTTTAGAGCATATTTCGCTACTTTTTAGTGCATATATATAATCCGGGCTCTAGTTATAACCCCGTGCTCAAAATTGCTCCCTCTCCGTTCCTGTAAATATATATGCTTCTACAAGATTCATCGAAAGACTGGTTATTTGTAGGGATGAAGATTACAAGGAAGAAAATTCATCACTGCCCCCACGGGGACTCGAACCCCGGTCTCTCGCTTGCAGGACGAGTGCTCTACCCCCCCCCCCCCGTGTCTTAGGGGGTCCACGGGGGTCTCAGTTCCCGTGGGGGCAGTGATGAATTTTCTTCCTTGTAATCTTCATCTCCACAAATAACCAGTCTTTCGATGAATCTTGTATTGACAAGTGGAGAGGACGTTTCTATATGCATATGGCCATCTGGTTGGCCTTTGTCATTCACGAGCTATTAGTTGATTGTTCACGCCGTCCATGTACGGTGCCTTTCAACATGTATATACGCTCCAAGGTTGAAATATTCTATCTGCTTCCATAGCTTAGATGGTAGAGCACTCGTCCGGCAAGCGAGAGACCGGGGTTCGAGTCCCCGTGGGGGGCAGCGATGAATTTTCTTCCTTGTAATCTTCATCTCCACAAATAACCAATCTTTCGATGAATCTTGTATTGGCAAGTGGAAAGGACGTTTCTATATTCATATATGCTTGTGTTATAATTCCTATTAATATTTGGGCATGGGTGGAAGATTTAACAGATATTTTTGGAACACCCTGCACAAATTCGGCAAAACAAAACCTTCTGTTATTTTCAACGATTTTCTTTCTGCATTTCAATCTACATAATTGAATCGGCGATTTGTTCTTTTCCAGTCCGTCTTCGGTATTTTGAGGGTGGAAATAGAGATAATTAAGAGAGGGCGACACCTCACGCAATATTAATTACTGTGGTCATTGGGTGCTTTTAATTTACATGAAGAGAGTTTTTTTGTACCAGAATTATGATGATATTATGATTTCTATCTCCCAGAATGGAACTCATATAAGATGCCTGTCTGTCCCCTTTATAAGGGAAGAAGCCTTTGATGTCTGGTCTAGAATGTTGTAGAGCTGATTGCTTTAAATATGGTTAGTTTTTACTCGTATTTCTTTCTTTGCCATCATGGGAAACGATCTGCGTTTCGTCGTTTAGGATAAGAAATATGGATGCAGGGTCTCCTATCAGTCGTTTAAATGTCGGTTGTAGGGATTCTGGAAAACATCAACGAGAGCGTGATTTGAGACGGCAATTCGGCCTTCTGTCTGTATGAAGCAGAGGGTCGTGAATTATGAAGAGTCATGGCAGCCGACGGTCGGGCCGGAAGCTTTGATAATGATCCGCGTTACATAATTTATAATGACCGTGGCCATTAGTCTCGAGCGGGAGCTAAATAATAGAATCTAATGAATCCATTCATACAACGCGGGGCTGTTAAAAATATTTCGACGAAAAGCAAAAACAAAATGTTGCAAAAAGTTTATCCGTTTGTTTTTATTCCGCTCGTGAAATTGGATTTTCTTTCAATTTGAATTTTTGAGCTGCATTTTCAACACTCTATAGTCCTGCGTATATTTGAATATAGTGTAGTAAAAAAAAACCCAACATACCAATTTCTTTTCTCAATTTTTTGGTTATTTTAGAAAGTACATCTTTTAGTGACAACATTTCAGTATATACAGGTTTATTATATATAAATGTACTTTTTTTATGTAGAAAGAATTGATTCCTTATTTGTGTCATGTTTTGAGAGCCGCTGAAGTTTTCAGAAATTTATAAAATCGCATCATATATTGGGGGAATCGAAAATGAAACCAAAGTTTAATTTTAACAGAATTTCGCCTGTTTATGGATAGCATTAAAATCAAGGCAAATTATGTATTTTAAACTTAATTAACCATTTTAAATAATTAAAAAAATCTACTTTATTTAATTAAATAGTAGTGCTGATACATTGTTTGGATTAAAAATACGCTAACATCAACAATTTACATCGGTTTTTGTAAAAACAAAATTTTAAAACTTTTTCGTGGGGGTGAACCATAGAGGGTTAAAACCATTCTTTTTATGCTGTTTAGATGTTAATGAAAAATTAATTTTATGAATGAGATTCAAATTTATCAATTTTAGATCATGGAGATGTTAAGAAAATTCATTTGCAAAAAATATATTTTTTACAAGAAATTGAAAGATTTTTTGAATACATGTATGCATACAGAAAACTATTTTAAACCTTTACCTACCGGCAGAACTTCGAAGTACCTTCGGTGGATAATTTGTTACGCACAAACTAATTGTTTGAAAACAATGGTTTTTTGTTTTTTTAATCCATACTAAAATGCCCTATCAAATAATTTACATAATAATAATTTGTTATTATCATTATAGCCATATTTTTATTTTATTATAATTTTCTTTTTATTATGATTTTCCTTTTATTCTACTTTCCATAACATGGTAGATTAGATGAATAAACGAGGCAAAAAAAAAAGAATTAAACAAACTAAAATTTGCTATGAAATTGTGATTAAAAACTGAATGAGAATTAATGAGAATAACTTAAAAATGAAAATTTAGCCTATTGAATTGCCTTTCGTGCTACATAATCTAAATAAAGACATAAATATTCAAAATTAAACTTATAAAATTGGAAGTGAGCGCATAAAATGACAATTGAAAATAATTATAGAATCAAAATTAAAAACAAGTTAAAATTATAATGAGAAACAGAATAAAGAAATAAAAATAATCAAACTAAAATTCAAAAATTAAAGTAATGAAATTACATAGGACTAAAAAACGACAAACCTAAACTGTGATGGGAATTAAAAAACTTGTGATTAAACTAACAAAATTAAAACTAAAAAAAAAATTAAAGAAAATAAACAATTTACGTTATAAAACTAAAATTAAAAATAAGTTGAGATAATAACAAAATAGTACTTCAAATTTATATTCAATCAAAATGATAATACAAATACAAATACAACGCCGCAACAGGCAAAATGCCCAACGAGGTGACTGAGAAAAAGATGCCCATAAAAATATGGATGTCATATATTTCATATAATAATTGGTAATCTCATTATAAAAAATATATTCCAAATTACTATAAACTTAAATTTTAATCAATTATTACAATAAAATAAAGCGAAAAGCGAAATTCAATTTGAGTTAAACTATAAATAATCAAAATTAAAATCTAGGCAACTCTATTTATCAAAACAACTGTATTCTTACCAAAATTATAACCTATTTTATTCGAATAACCAACTCTAATTACATAATAATTCAATATACACAGAATTCAAATCGATAAGTAAAATACTATTCAAGACTTCAGAAACAATATCAAATTTTTTATGCTAAAAATATTATAATTTTTTGTATTTTCCCTACTTTCAAACATTTTCTATAAATTCCAATTTTCTGATGTTTTTGCCGGAAAAAAAAGACAACATTCTTCTAATAATATCAGAAGAATGTGTTGTCTTTCTTCCGATCAAAAACGTCCGAAAATTGAAATCTTAGTGTCTTAATATAAGAGTAATATTATTTCTCACTAACTTTTTACCAGATTCCCTCTTATCAAGACACCATTTTACTAGATCATGATTCAACTTCCATGTTAGTTTTCACCTATACAACATTCTTATAAGAAAGAACGAGATCTTTGTCATCATCTTGAGCAAGAAAAGAAAATGCAAAGCCCTGACCCTGTCAATCAAAAGTAAGACCTACGTGTATTGAATGGTATACAAAATGGAGTCTTGAGATGATTGGATGAAAAGAAAGATTCTTCTTGGACAAATAGACTAGTCTTGAGCGTTTATCTTACAAGGAAATAGATTTTGAAAAAAAAAAGGAAAATGAGAAGAAAGAAGTTCTTACCAATGTTTGTTCTGTGGTGTCCTTTTCCCGCAAGAAAGTGTCAAAGAAATATTCTTTTAAGATTTCTATCTTTTCTCCGAGAGTTATCTTAAGTGTTCTTTTGTTAAACGTATATGTATGTGTGTGTTTGCATATAGTGTTAGGTTGATTCAGCTGTCATTTTCGGGGGAAAGTCTCGTCTTACAAGTAAATGCAGTTTCTCTTATTTTTTTGAAGTTTCTATGAATAAGTTTGGTGAAAGCCCAAATATTGGCAAATCCGAGATTTTACCACAGCGAGGAGGTAAAAGTTTGAAAAGCGTTTTCCGTTTCGGGCTTTTAACAGTAAGAGAGTCTGCTCTCATCGATTTGCTAATTACCGTCGACGCCGCTTATTATAATCACGGGTAATGTTATCATTCGGGTATTGCTGTCACTCCTGCACAGAACGGAACGGATCGATAGCATAACACGGGCAGTGTCGTATTTACGGGGGGGGGGGGGGGTGGGCTTGAAGAGATGTAGCCCAAAGCGGGGCAAGTTCAGAGGGTCAAATTTGTCACGTTTGTCTCAAGTCAAATTTGAGGAATGAGTGGCCGAGAAAGTTAGTAGAGTGGAAGAAGGACAGAAAAATTTGTATAAAACTTCAATGTCTGCCTCTGCCCAGACAGCAAGGAACTAGGTCAGTGAGTGACCTAGTTAGTTTGCACGCACATGAGTGAGCAATAGAGGGACTTAGATTGTGAGCAAGTATGTGATGACCAAATGAATGCCTACACAGCGATGGACCTGGTAAGTAAGTGACCGGGAGAGTGTGCAATAATTATCGAAAGAGTGATCTAGAGCGTATGCAAGCTTGTGAATGGCCAAAAGAATGACCTAGAGCAGGGGTGGCCATCACTGGCACCAACCTTCGTGCCCTCTCGAACAATTATCATCGTGCTTTCCCAGACTTTCAAGTCTATTTCCTCCTGTTATAGGTACCAAAGCCAAATAAATAATAAAATCGTTCCCAAAAATTTACTATGCATAATGGCCGGTAAAAAGGGATTAATTTAGGAAAATATATCAAACTTGCCAAAATGCTCGGTGATTATGCATAATAACCGGATTTATTACATATACCGTAACATATATATGTGAAGATTTTTTTGTTTTGTTTCTCTCGTTAAAGCTTGTACCGACAATGCAAAAATTATTATTTTTACGAGGCTCACAAAGCTCATCCCCAAAATGTTTGTGTGTTTTGACAATAAATAAAAATAATTTTATCTGTCTTATCTTATTTATCAGCCTTTAAGCTTTCACCGAACCATATACAGTGGATCCCGCTTATAACGTTCTTCAAAATACCCTCACGGAAAAATGTTGTAAGCGAGAAAAAACATTTTAAACGGGAAATTTCAATGCGAATTAGTTAAGAGGTTGAACCGCGAAAATAAGTCGCACTAAGCGGGAAAACGTTCCAAGTGGGAACGTTATAAGCGGGATCGACTGTACATACATTATATCATAAAATTTAATTTTCTTTCATGATACAGTATTCCATGGAAAAAAAAAGTTTTCACAGATCTGTAAGAAATTTTTCTTAAAAAATTCCCATGTTCAAAAACTAATTTAAAAAATGTCTAATTTACACATGTACACTGCTGGCCACCCAAATTGCAACACCAAGAAAGACAAGAGATATCGCAACAATATTTATTTTGTAGATAACATGTTGACCAAGCATCAAATGATTAAATTTATAGACTTCTGTGAAGTGCGGTTCCTGCCAAAATCAGTAGCCAGAGTAGCCGCCATTGTTGGAGATCACCGCTGCCACACGCCTCGGCATTGATTCAAAGAGACTTTGGATGTGTTCTTGGGGTACAGCAGACCAAGCAGCTTCCACGCGTTGCCAAAGTTGATCTGGTGTGGCAGCTGGGGATGTAATCTGGGTCAATCGTTGAGCAACCATGGACCACATGTTTTCTATCGGCGAAAGATCCGGAGAGCGAGCTGGCCAGGGAAGCAATTCAATCTGGCGATTGACGAAGAACCTTTGGACAATGCGTGCCACATGTGGTCGCGCATTATCCTGTTGAAATATGGCTGTGGGCAAGCCCGGAAGTTAAGAAGGACAACTGGCTCCACAACCTCGGAGATGTAGCGCTGGCTTTTTAAAGTACCGGCAATGCATACTAGAGGAGTGCGAGAGTGATATCCAATACCGCCCCATACCATAATACCCGGTGCAGGTTATTAACACTGAACAGAGTTAACTTATGAACAGAGGATGTTCAGAATCCTCTCTCCACGGTGTCTCCAGACTCGAATCCGACCATCGTGGTGTTGCAGACAGAAGCGTGACTCGTCAGTAAAGACAATTTCATTCCATTGTGCCGTCCACATCCTTCTTTCATCGCATCATTGGCGGCGGAGACGTCTGTGGTTCTGCGTCAAGGGTAGACGAAGCAATGGACGTCTTGCGGACAGACCACTCTGCTGTAAACGGCGTCGAATGGTACGCGCAGACACTGGATGATGCAGTACAAACTGAATGTGCTGTGCTATGGTTCGTGATGTGGCTGAGCGATCCGTCACTGCCATACGCCTGTCATCACGTGAAGTGGTGCACTGAGGTGGATGCGATCGAACACGTCGGTCCGTCGTACCCTCCTGCATCCAACGATCACATATCCGCATTACAGTTGTTTGGTTTCGTCCAACACGACTACCGATTTCCCTGAAAGATAATCCACAATCTCGGTAGGCCACTATCCTTCCTCTGTCGAACTCGGATACTTGATCAAAAGATGATCGTTTTTTTGAAAAAACGACAAGAAAAACACAATTGCCGTACTTCAAATCGTCGAAATCTCCAAGCCTTAAATAGCTCTTTGAAGTGGCGCCACAGGCGCGCGTGATGTGCGTCTGCGCTGAAATTCTAATCATTTGCATATCTCACCTCCGCTAATGCATGTTGTAAATTTCATATTATTTGCATGCTTCCTTCAGGGTGTTGCATTTACGGTGGCCAGCAGTGTATTTACATTTATTTTTAAATTTATCTTGAAATGAATAGTTATTTCATTTCAAGACAAAATGACAAAACATAGCTACTGACGAAGCATTTTCTAAATTAAAGAAAATTTCCAAATGATGAAAAATAAATGGAAACAAATTAAATAAAATAATTTCACTTCAAAAAACTAGTTAATGTTTAAGAAATTTATAAAATTTTTATTTTCTAAAAAATTTTATTTTAAAAATATCCCTCATTACACAATTATTTAAACCAATCTGTTATAAATGAACAACAAAATTTCATACAAATTATAATGAACCATGTAATAAAACAGAAATTATATTATTATATTGAAATTATTATTCAATTAAATAATATAATCCTGATGCAGGGCCATAACTAGGCAGGTGTACCCACACAGGGCCCACTTGGAAGGAGGGCCCAGAATATGCCTAAATGGGCCCAAAAATTAGCCAGCACAGGGACCTAAATTCAAATTCTTGCACATTGCACAAGAATCGCTATCTACGGTCATGACCTTATGATCGATTGTGTGTGACAGAGTGAGCGATCTAATGAGTTGGTGATAAAATGAGCGACCTAGTTAGGAAGTAATAGAGCGAACTACCTAGTTAGTGACAGACCTGGTGTGTTAGTGATAAAGCGACAGACCTAGTCAGGGAGCAACAGATCGAGCAACCTAGTTAGTGAGTGAGCAAGTGAGTGACCAGGTGATTGAGTGTGTAACAGAGGGAGCAACCTAGTAAGTTGATGATAGAATGAGCGGCCAAGTGAGTGAGCGAGTGATAGATGAGTGACAGAGTGATCGACCTAGTGAGTAAGGGGCCGTTCAAGTATTATGTCAGCAAACTTTTTGCCATTTTTTTAACCCCTCCCCATGTTACCAAAACTCTGACTCCCTCCCCCCGTCAGCAAAATTTAGTCATCTCTGCCCACCCCTCCTCCTCCTCCTCCTAACACGCATTGGTGGGATAATAAATTTCAAAATTTTCAAAATTTTTCTGTAAGAAATTTATTGCCACCCACCCTCTAAGCCATATATGGTAAATCCTTGTTAACCAGTAGACCAAATATGGCCAGTCCCCTCAAACCCAATTTTGCAAAAATGAACCAAGTGGCACATTTACAGATCGCTTAGGTGACCCATGGCACAATTCCAGAACACATAAGTAATCCGTGGCACATTTAGATATCCCTTGAGTGACATGTGAAACAGTTTTAGCGCACTTAAGCGGCCCCCACTGCAGCTCTGCAACACTGAAGTTACCCGCGGCACATCCCCAGATTACTTAAGTGATCCGCGGTTTAATTAAGGATCACTTGAATGATTCGTAGCATAGTTCCTGAGCACTTAAGTGTACACATTCCCAGATCACTTGGATCCACGAAATATTTCGAGATCACTAAAGTGGATCTGTAGGGGATTAATCAATAAGGAGAATGTTGGTTCAGGTACCCACAAGCTAGCGAAAGGTTTTTCTCGTTTTTGGCGAACTGAATAAGCAATTAACAATACAGTCAAATCTCGTTATAACGAACTCCAAAAGACCGGAGAAATCACTTCGCTGTAACGAAATTTCGTTATAAAGGAATTCTAGGTTTTTTGCATTTCTCCTGTGGAAACGTATCTGGAGGATTAGAAAAGCGTTCGTTAAAACGAGATTTTCACTATAATGGCATTCGTTAAAACGGGATTCCATTGTATTTCATATTTTTATAAAGGGTGGTTGATGACGTAAGTATCATCCAAAGTCCCCCCCCCACCCCGACATCAAAAGTCAGCGAATCGGACCCCTCCGATGCTGACGTAACATTTGAATGATCCTAAGTGAGTGACCTTAACATACAGGGTATACGATTAATTTATTTTTATTAAACATTTATAATTATCAATTATGCATTATTAATATTATTTATATAATTAATAATGCAAATAAAGTTAATATTAATTATAATTAAAAAATTGTAATAATTATTAAGTTATAAATTATTACTCACATTTCCCAATTTTCCTGTTACTGTCACTTACGTAAGGTTTTCATACTGATGTTGACATTGGTGGACAAAAACACAGTTGATAAAAAATTTTTTTATCTCAGCCACGAATCACCGGGTGAAGCTTTACGAACGTTTCAGACGCAGAAGATATTGAAAAAAAAATTCGGATCTAAAACTGTGATTTTCTTTCGTATAGCGCCCTCTATTTACAAAAAGATAAACTATTTTTTCTGTAACAAAAGAGAAATCCCTCTTTGTGAAAATATCTTTTCTGCGAACTGCATTCAATACAATGCATACAATACATTCCTTCAATCGTTATAAATTTTTAAATTATTCATTAATTTATGGGACACACTTTGTAAGTTAATGTACGTTATGGTTAAAATATTTGATATAATTTTATAAAAATAATTTTTTAGATATCTACGTTATGTTCCATCTTTCTCAGCCGGCGGTTAGTAGATTGTTGCTAATCGCATGATCTTGTTCCTTGAATAAAAGTCAATGAAACCAAGTTGATTATTTGAAAATTCAACTAATTTTTTATAAAGATTGGCAATTCCACCTTCTCTGCCAGATAAGTCTGTCTTCTCTAAGGCACGTGTAGTTTGCCACCGTTAATCTTTTATATGGCTTGAGAAGTGTTCCAGATATACCAGCTATATCTATGTCTTCGTCTATTGGCAGCTATTTCATTTCTGCAAAATCTTTAACAAGTCCATCTGTATTCCAATGCAGATGATTTAATGGCCTATTGTCCATTTGTTTGCTTGTGGTTATTGCAGGTTACCTAGTCCTTTTTTTTATGTTAAAATTTTTTTCACTTGGTCAAAAGCTGATTTCAAAATATTCACTTTCGATTGTCGGTCATTGGAGCAGTTCGATTCAATTAAACAGTTCCTTACAATCTTCATTATTTCCTCCACAGGGATGCATTTTTGATTAGATCTAACGTCTCTCGCATCGACATCCTTCCTTCCACCCTCGGTGTGACCATTTGCCACTTGTGTTTTTTGAGTTTGAGCCTGAAGGGTTTCACTGTCGAAATCTATCAAGTTACGTTTTCTTTTCTCTTTCTTGCAAAACCCCTCGGCCAACTGTACTCTTGAAATCCCTTTTGCCTCCTTCTGAAGTTGAAATCACTGGGACCCGCTGCATTTACTCTTGATTCCGGATTGTTGTTGAAGTTTTGCTTAACTGTTTGTACCGAGAATTTTTTTTGTTATTCTTGGTGAAGCCGGACCATGACGATATATGAGGGCCTTTCAATTCACACAAAATGCTTGACCATGATTTGATGCTTGGCTATGATTTGATCAAAAAAGTCTTTCAAACAAAAAACCCGTGTATTGTAATGGGAGACTTTAACCAAAAAATTAAACTCTGGGGTTCCAGAATAAACACTAGACAAGGTTTAGTCTTCAAAGATTACTGTGATGTATAAAAATGCAATCAGCGTTATTGGTTCAGACATACCCACGCATTATCCAAAGGTAATAAATCACAGACCAGATGTTCTGGACTTTGCAATCACCAGAAAATTTTATCATCAGATTACATCAGAAGTGCTTTACAAACTAAATTCTGATCACACCTCCCAGTGAAATTGAATGTTGATCTCAGAATCAACTCATCTAGAATGAAAATCAAAAATATCAACTGTCAGAAATACCAACGTAATCTTCAAGAGCTTGAAATTCTTCAGTATGATTCCCCTGGGGGGGGGGGCGAAGTGCTTACGTTGCTTCTTGCGACAGAGCCTGGGTGTCTCGCGGTTTCTCCAGTTTCCAGTATAATTTCAACGATATTCAGCAAGCAGACGATGGCACAAAAGAATTAACGAAGCAAATACAAAGAGCCATAGACGAGGCAACACCGGAAAGTGAAAAGAATATGCAACCTTTAAAACTACCAGAGAAAATAAAAGAGCTTAAAAAAATAATGGAAAAAAACAAATGGCGGAAAAAATTTTAGCAAATGAGATTCCCGCCTTTCAAAGCAATTTATAACAGAAGAACGATTGAAGTCAGACAGACTATTAGAAAATATCTCAATAACAGACAGACATGACCGCTGACCGCCCAGAGAGACCATCTTGGGATGGTTTGCGCTCTTTCCCAAAGGGATGGACGGTCTCGGAAAGCAAATATCTCAATGACAGATGAAGAGATTGGCTTCAAGAATCCAAAGCGGAGAATGGGTCCGTTTTAGACGTGTATAAAAGAGTAACAGCTAACCCGCAAATTTTTGGCCACCAATTTTTAACAGTCAGCACGAACTATTTATATGAAGAAGACCAAGCAAAAGCAGACGGATTTGCAAGAAGTCTTTGCTTTTTTGAGTGCTCACTTAAAATGCCACTTCGTTGCCCCCATGACGATTACAATAAATAATTATAGGGCAAAATGATTATTGGCGGCAATAGCTGAAATTTTGGCTTTTCGCCGGATGGCAGAGAGTTTCGTTTTTGAGGAAAGTCATAATCTTGAGATTGATTTCTGCCTTGGATTGGAACATGTATCAATTTAGTAACGATGGCATTTATGATGAATGTTCTGTGGTTGATCAACTGTGTTGTGTTTTATCTCGATTATTTCGCAAAGATTTGTAAGCAATTCTCTTTCATTCTCTACACATACATAGACCTTACACACGTGCACAAACTTGTCTTTTTTCTTCACATGCCATCCCTGGTGATCTGTAAGTCGCTAAACAGCCTGCCAATGCTGGGCGGCGACGGAAACGTTCAATTCGGGTCTGGTCTGATTAGTTTAGTGGCCTTAAATAATGTTCATAGTTGTACTTAATTTAATTTAATTTCGAATTTAAGAAATTGAGTTTGGTCAATCACCAAATTTTAAGATACTGTATTTGAATGCCTTAACCAAAATTTGAATGGAAAATATTTAGCTTCATTCCGCAAGTTATAAACAATATTTAAATTTTAGGCTTGATAATGTTTGAATATTTTTCCCGATGTTTTGGAACGTAATTATGCAGTCGATTCCCGTTTAAACGAATGTCGTTATAGCGAAAATCTCGTTTTCACGAAAAACTAATCTTTCAGATAAGTTTACATCGGAACAATGTAAAAATCTGTACTTCCTTCATAAGAAAATTTCGTTGCAACGAAGTGATGATTTCTTTGGTCTCTTGAGTTCGTTATAACGGGATTCGACTGTATTCGGATATTTAAAAGAGAGAGAGAGAGATTTCCGGATACAAAAGCTCCCAGGGCAAAAAATATATATGTGTATATAAAATGTATGTCACTATGCCAAAGCCCGTAGTGCGCGCAATTTGCGATGGGGCCCACATTTCATACCGTGCACCGCCCAGGCTCTATCGAGCATTGTCAGTTTTAGCAATTGTTCCGGATAAGAGTACTGGGTGGTGTCAGGTGCTATATTATGCATATATAATACATGTTAGGATTTAAAAAAATTCTTATTATAATAAATTTATGTCTAGGAGCTCTTATTGTGTCTTTGTAGACCTAGTGAGCCTTCTGTGGCTAAGCCAGGTCCTGGACCACGTCTCCCATTCTAGGCTTGTTCTAGTCGGGGGGGGGGGTTCCCAGTCTAGGCTTCTTCCGACGGGATCAGTAACTTCGCGAATTGGCCAAGAGTTTTGACTAAAGTCAGAATTCCAGAAATGATTCGAACTTTGACCGGTCATTTCGCGAAGTGGCCAGAAGATGGCCCGGTAAGACAAAAACATTTTTCTTTCTAATCGCCAAAGTGTGATGCATGTCTATATGTAGCAGCTGTATCAGATTAGCTCCATGTGACAACAGAAAAAAAGTTTAAATTTGAAAGAAAAACTGTAAAAATAATTATATAAACATATAGTTTTTTTCCTGCCAAATTTTGAAAAGAAAAATGATTACCGCATCGTGGCTTGATGGGTTACCATAACTGACGTAGGAATAATTATCACGAAAAAATACGCCAACTTGACGGTTATCGACTTTGTTATCGGTCTATGGCCAGTGATCACCGACCACTTCGCGAACTAGCCAAGCAATATCCGAATTTCGGACATTGTCCGGGGTCAGTATTTACAGAAAAAAACCGGTAACGAATAAAAAAAAAACCACGATTTTCGGGTCAATATTTAACAAAATTGGCCTATTCGTGAAACGGCCGGGCCCTGTCGGGAATTGGCCAATTTCAGGCTTTGGCAGTAACATATATACAGTATATAAATCCAGAAATATATATTTCTGGAAAACAGGCTAACTGATTAAGTTTTTATCACTGTTAGATTCCTGGAAAAGTAAAAAACGAAGGCTTCTCCAGTTTCTTTATTTATCCTGTTTTTCCCGCAATTTTTAATATACGATATTTCTCTTACTTAATGGAAGTTCGTGTTCGAAGAAAATTCTTTCATAACTTATGAAATATTATCATTATTACATTTTTCTTTTCCGGTTTCTCCCAATAAAAGCTAAAAATAGATTTTTTTCCCTCCCAAATTTTTCCGGAATTTATTTCTCTTTCGAAGTTTTAAAAAATATATATCTATCGATTCCGATGATATGCGCAATAATAAATGACGTGTTTAATATGCTCCGAAAAACTTTAACCAAGGGGTGCTCAACCTTTAGGAGAGGGGGCGGGCCACTTCATTGATTTGAAAAAAGTGTTTTCATGCCACTTAACTGTTGCGGAACTGTGCCGCGGGTCACTTGAGTAGTCAGGAAATCTGCCTTGGGCGACTTGAGTGGTCTAGAGCTGTGCCACGGTATGTGAAACTGCACCGCAGGTGGATAAAGTGCTCTTTAACTGTGCCGCGCGTCACTTAAATCAGTGATCTGTAAATATGTCGTAGGTGAGTGATTTGTAAATGTGTCGTGGGTTATTCGAGTGATCACCAGGAAATGTGCTACGCATCACTGAAGTGCTGTTCAACTGTGACGTGGCTCACTCAAGTGATCTGTGAGTACGTCGCGGGTCACTTGAGTGCTAAAATGCTCAAATGTGCTAAGCACGGTTTAAAGGCACTGTAACTGCGGAGCGGGCAATGTTGTATAATAAGGGCTGTCTCATGACGCACCGGAGTTTGTACCAGCTGACGTCATCATCCTGACGAAAACCAGTTAATTGCCATTGGCAAGCCCGTTAGTTCAAGTTCCCGCTTTAGTTAAAACATATTAGAGCAGTGAACGTGATCCAAGACCACGCCCACTGAGAGCAACTTCAAAGAGATAAGACAGCCCTTATCTCTTTAACTTATCTCTCTTAACTATATCGGACTGGCGCCGGACCACTTATGATCTGTTAATGTTCAGCTTATTTCATTTTTCTAAAATTATATTTGAGGTCGCGGGCCATATGAGAGGACTCCGCGGGCCATGGTTTCAGCATATGTGGGTTCCGCCGGACTGGCCCAGTGGTAAGATGCTCGTCCTCCACTATGAAGGTTACCATCAAGGTCCATGGGTTTGATTCCGGGCATAGAACGTCAGAAGTAAGTTCTTTACCCACCGAGCCTGGGGCAACCACCTATGGATGGAGTCTTCGTTTCCCACCAAACTCCACTGGTTAGAAACTTATCTGGGGATTAAAAAGTGTTCGTTAAAACAAGATTTTCGCTGTAACGGTATGTAACGGTATTCGACTGTATATTAAGACTAAGTGGGTTCGTACGACTCATCTAGGAAGCCCCTAAGAATCAAGTCTGGGATGTGACCCATAGCTCAAGAATTCTTGGCTGTAAGCAGATTTGTATGACCCGTCTCGAAAGCCCCTGCGAATAATATTTGAATCGAGACCCCATAGCTCAAGAGTCCGTGGCTGTAAATTGATTTTTAGGGCCCGTCTCGAAAGCCCCTGCAAGGTTGGAGGGGCTCAAGAATTCCTGGCTGTAAGTGTCAGAAGCGTCTACGAATCAAGTTTGGGTCGTGACCCATACCTGAACAATCCCTGGCCGTAAGTTGATTTGTACTACCCGTCTCGGAAGCCCCCTTGCGAATCAAGTTTGAATCGAGACCCCATAGCTCGAGAGTCCCTGGCTGTAAGTGTATTTTTACGACCCGTCTTGGAAACCCCTGCTAATTAGGTTTCAATCGGGACCCATAGCTCAAAAATCTCTGGCTGTATAAGTGTATTTGAACGACCCTTTCTCAGATGCTCCTGCTCATCAAGTTTGGGTCGTGACTCGTAGCTCAAGAGTCCCTGGCTGCAAGTGGATTTATACGACACATCTCGAAAGCCCTGCGAAATAGGTTTTGGTCGTGACCCATAGCTCGAGCCCCTCACAGTAAGTCAATTTGTACGACCCTTTTCAGAAGATTCTGAGAATAAGGTTTCGGTCGTGACCGAAGGGCTCAAGAGCCCTGGCTGTTAGTTGATCGGTACGACCCATCTTGGAAGCTCTCACGACCTAAGTTTGGGTCACGACCCATAGGTTAAGAATCCCTGTGCTATTCTTCTAGAGTCTAGTAGTTAAGATTACGGTTTTCGGAAGTTTCGCCTCCGATATTTTATGCCCTTACCGGGTGAGAGACCAGATGAAGAGGTGTGAGACGAGAGGAGTAAAAAAAGTGAAGGGCAGAGTGACCGAATTAAGTGGCCAGTCGAGGGGTCGTATGAGTGGACAGGTGAGTGGGTGGGTTAGTGACCGTATGGGAGACCAAGTGAGTGTGGTCACTCATACGGCCACGCACTGGTCACTCATACGGCCACGCACTGGTCACTCATACGATCACCAACTTATCACTAAAACGGTCACTCATATGATCACTCCCTTGTTCACACATATGGCCATTCACTCACTCACACATCCTCTCACACTCACTTATTCATACGGTGGACCAATTAGTCATTCATTCATTTGGTCATTCACTCACTCATAGGCACTCACACTCTGACCCATAGCTCGATACTCATAAGATCAATCATTCGGTCACTCACCCATACTTCTCACTCACTCCCTTTTACTCATACAGTCATTCACTTACCTATACAGTCATCCAGATTACGGTAGTTATACAGTCGACATTTCGTCAAAAAAAATGTTATATTCAAGTCTATTTTTACAGATTTTCTTGGTGATAAACCTGCGGGAACCATCGACTCTACTCTACTGTACACTTCTGGGAGGAAAAAATACTCGTCATGCCGTCTCTGGGTTTTTCTCCGCCATCTCCTCCCGATACAAGAGCCGTATGACGTCACCATTCGATTCGGAACGTAGCCGCCAAACCACCCCTCCCCAAGAATGGTCTCATCTCGCAGCCGTCTCTGGGTTTTTCTCCGCCATCTCCTCCCGATACAAGAGCCGTATGACGTCACCATTCGATTCGGAACGTAGCCGCCAAACCACCCCTCCCCGAGAGTGGTCTCGTCTCGCAACTACTGCTGCCACCTGGATTTCGCTGTCGAAGTGGGCGTTTCACCGCTTGTATTTAAGTGTCGCTACCCATGGACTTTCACGATGCAGGATCGACATTTCGTCAAAAAAAATGTTATATTCAAGTCTATTTTTACAGGTTAGTTCGCTTCACATTTTCATACCAACTTATTTAATCTTTATAAATTTAATATTCTTTGTGTCGATCCTGCATCCGACGTTTAAAATTATTATGTACTGTGTGTTTCTATTTTTTGCTCAACCATCAATTTTTTACTTAAAATATATGTGTGCTTTAAAGAAAAACCCTTTTCGCTCCGGTCCTTGTTACCACCATTCAAAATTGCTCCATTCAAAACCTCTTCCCTTTTTCCCTCTTGTCCTTTTTACCCACTTGGCTAGCTTGCTTCTACTGGCGGGAGATATCGAATCCAACCCTGGGCCTAGGGTCAGCCACTCCCCAACACGCTCTCAAAATAGATCAAATCCTTCATCTGAATCTTCGACTCTTTCGGATAACTCATCCATTCTCCGTAATATTCAAGACACCCAAGTAGCCATTCTTGACAAACTTACCCTCCTCACCCAAAAACAGGACTCATTCAGTCGTCAGCTAAGTGATCTATCCCACCGTCTTAGTGCAGTTGAGGAAAAACTTTCCCCAGTAGAGGAACTCCAAAGCCAAGTCTACGACCTCTCCTCTAATCTCTCTGAACTCCAATCCTCCCTTACCAATAAAGTCATCGATCTTGAGGATCGTTCTCGACGGGATAACTTGATTTTCCGAAACATTCCTGAAGAATCTGACTTCGAGTCCTCCTCCACCCTCGAATCCAAAATCATCCAATGCTGTTCTGATCACCTTGACGTAAATATTACACCTAGTGAGATAGACCGCTGTCACAGATTAGGTTCCAAAAAGACCCACGGATCCAGACTTACCATAATAAAATTCAACAAATTTAAAATAAAAAGTGAGATTCTAAAAAATGCCTCGAAACTTAAAAACAGCAACATATCTATCTCAGAAGATTTCTCTTTCGATACACGCAAGCTTCGTGGTCAAATTTGGAGAGCCAGTCAAAAATACCGTGACGAAGGCATTAAAGTAAAACTTATCCACAATTTTGCACTCATAAATAATACCAAATATGTCTGGGATCCCGATATTAATGATATCCGCCCCATCTTCCCCGCTCATACTGCTTCGAACCTTTCTATGCCCTCCCTCTCCTCCCATATTTCCTCGGTACCCCCTTTAGGCTACTCCCCCCGAGCAACCCTTCCGTCTACACAACCTCCAAATTAAAAAATACCTACCAGTTGGGAACTATTAACACTCGCAGCCTGAAAAACAAAACTGATTTTCTAGAATCATTCTTACTCATCCATAATCCCCATTTTCTTGGTGTTACAGAGTCATGGCTAAATAATACAATCTCTAATTCCGAAATTTTGCCACCCGATTACAATGCTTTTCGAAAGGATAGAAACTCTCGGGGGGGCGGGGTCTTACTTATTTTCAAAAAATCTATCCCTTTAACTGAAATTCTATTAGATTCCGAACTCGAAATTGTTGGAGCCGAATGGCTTCAACCCAACTGTCCCCCACTTGCCATCTTTTCTGTCTATTTCCCTCCCTCTCCTGATTTCCACCTTTTTGAACAACTGGAAATTATTCTTGAAAAATTTTATAAAACACATTCTATTCTTATCTCCGGAGACTGGAATCTTCCCGGCATTGACTGGAAAAATATGGAATCCCTGTCCGGCAATCACGGAATTAATAACAAAGTCCTAGATATCTTCCTTAAATTTAACTTGGTCCAATCCATTTTTGAACCCACAAGAACCACCCTCTACTCCAGCTCTACCTTAGATCTCATTGCTACCTCCAATCGAATTTCAGTCCTTTCCACCTCCATCTTTGAGGGTTGCTCCGACCATAATATCCCAGTCATTAACTTTTCCCTCCGCCACTCTATCCCATCCTACAAACTCGCCCCTAAACGTAATTTCAACAAGGCAAATTATCCACTTATGCAAAATATTTTTCGCTCTCACTTCAATGATTTCTTATCCATATCCTCTTCTAACAATATCCACACCCTCTGGACCTCTTTTAAATGTATTATAGACAAATGCTTAACTACAGTTCCAATTAAAAATGTTTCTCCTAAGTCTTTTTTTAATCCATGGATCACCAGAGATATTATTCATTTAAAGAGGAAAATCCGCCGAATCGTATTCCTGATGTCGTATTCCTAGATTTCTCTAAAGCCTTTGATAAAGTTCCCCACGATAAACTTCTTCTCAAACTCTCCCGCCTTGGCCTTAACGTTCAATTACTTAATTGGGTGGAGGCTTTCCTAAAACACCGTAAACAGTTTGTTCATTTTAATGATCATAACTCGTCATCCGCCTCCGTAAAGTCTGGGACCCCTCAAGGATCGGTCCTCTCCCCGTTACTTTTCCTAATTTATATCAATGACCTTCCTCAATCCCTCAACTGCACCACTAGACTTTTTGCTGATGACTGTGTAATTTACCGTATCATTCTCCATCAATCTGATCAAGAACTTCTCCAACATAACCTGGCTTCCATCGCCGACTGGTGTTCCGTATGGCAAATGCCAATGAATATCTCAAAAACGGTTCACATGAAAGTTACCCGTAAACTTCTTCCTCTTGAATACTCCTACTCCATCAATCATTTACCGTTATCCCAAGTTTCACATATCAAATACCTTGGTGTCATTATTTCAGCCGACCTACGTTGGAACAAACACATCGACTACATTTACCAGAAGTGTCTTAACAAACTTTTCTTCCTCCGCCGCAATCTTAAACACTCTACTCGGGATATCAGACTTCTCTGTTACCAAACTTATATATCCCCCGTCCTCTCCTACGCCGCTGAAATCTGGGACCCTTACACCTCCAGTAATATAGACAAACTTGAATCTATTCAAAATAAATCCGCCCGATTTGTTCACGACTGCTGGTCATCTTTCATTTCTGTGTCCGAACTTAAAAATGAACTTCATCTCCTCCCTCTCTCTACTCTTCGTCTCATCTCTCGATTAACATTGCTTTATAAAATTTTCCATGGTCAGTTCAACATGGATACTTCTGGTATCTTAGCCAAACCATCCTACATCTCTAGAAGACTCGACCATTCCCTTAAATTAAAACCTATTTTTGCTTCCACTGACTGCTTTAAATACAGCTTCTTTCCTCATACCATTGGTGAATGGAACAAACTCCCAAGCTCTATTGTTGAATCTCCCTCTATCACTAGTTTTTTATCCAACATCAAACAATATCTTTGTCATTCTCAATCGCATCCTCTTGTATAGGCCCAAGGGCCAACAATATTGTATAAATAAATAAATAAAATCCACACTCTCTTTCTCTTACAGTCACTCATTTGGTCACTCGTACATTCACTCACTTACCTATACAGTCATCCACACTCTCTTTCTCTTACAGTCACTCATTTGGTCACTCGTACATTCACTCACTCGCTCATACGGCCACTCCCCCACTTATATGTGGTCACTCATGCACTCACTCACACAATCAGTCTCTTACCTGGTCAACCATATGGTCAGGGCAGGCGAAATTTCCGTGGTAGAATGTACCGTGGACGAAACGAACCGGGGCGAAATGTTGGGGACAAACCGTCGGAGGAGAAATGTCGGATGTGAAATTTCCGGATCCCCCCCCCCAAGATTACTGGTGTTTCGTAATCTGTTTCGCTAATGTTTGTTGTGTCTCGTAAAAACCTGTTTCTTGACGTGTCTTGTGTAATGTGCTTCACCTAGTGAAGTATTGCGTTAATCACTAGTGTCATGTCTCTATGCTTCGTTAGTGTCTTTTTCTTTTGCCCTCTGCTTTACGATTCGCGTGTCTTGTAATCTACACTGTGTATATTCCGTGTATCATAACTCGAAATCAGGATCATCATTGTCGTATCTAATGATCTAGAATCCCAGTGTCAAGTTACAAAGATCAATAGCGTCTCGTTATCGGGCTAATAACCCCCCTTTCGCTCTGGATCAATAGCGTCTCGTAATCAGGATTAGTAGCGTAATTAAGGTCACCAGTGTCATGTCTTGTGATCTGGCCACTAATGGCTATTAATCCGGACCACTATTGTCACCTACTCTGGCTTCAATAGTGTCGTGTCTCGTAATTAGGATCACCATTGTCCCGTCTTGTGCTCTGGACACTAGCGGCTCTCTATTAACCTGGAATACCAGTGTCTCGTACTGCCACTGTGTTAGTCAACTGGTTTCAGTGGTCGGTTGAAGATGGTTTTTGTGGTTCCCAAATTCGAGGCGCGAATGTGAGCCGATCTCCCCGTTAATAAGACTTGCCAGAGAGATCGACAGTCCTACAGACGGTACAAATATTCAATCATCACACTTCATTCACTTCACTTCTGAAATATAGATGGCAGCACTGAAAATCAGAAAAACACTAGATACGCTGTGAAACTGTTAGGTACACCCACTTATACTTCCGGCACAACTCACTAGGTAGTAAGTTGCCCGTGGCGGTAGACCTGAGTTGTGCTCGGTTTGAAAGAAAGGAAGTGTCCTGTCTCGTAATCAAGATCACTAGTGTCCTGCCTCGTAACCAGGATCTGTCTCCTACTCTGTTTCAATAGTGTCATGTCTCGTAATCCAAATTACTGTTATCGTGTCCAGGGCCGCAACTAGGGGGGAGCAGGTGGGTCTCGTGCCCCGGGCGCTGACCAGAGGGGGCGCAAATTTCATTCTCAAATCTTACCTTCATTACAAGGGGGCGCCAAAATGCGCACTTGCCCCGGGTGACCTAGCATCTAGTTGCGGCCCTGATAGTGTCTGTATCCAAGATAACTTATGCTTCGTAATCAGGATCGCTATAGTGTCTTGTGCCCTTTTTTTCCTCCGAATAAGATCCAATTCCGGTCTATCACCATGGGCAATTCATACACTTAGTAAGTTGTGCCGGATGTGTTCGTGTACCCAACAGGCTGAGTTGGTATCTATTATTCTGGGGGAATTTTTAGTGCTGCCATCTTTATATCGAGTTGCGATTGAAGTGTGATGGTTGAATATTGTTTGTACCGTTGTAGGTCTGCGGCTTTCTGTGTTGAGACTTCTTTAATGGGAAGATCGGCTCACATTCACTCCTCGAAGTTGAGAAGCACAGAAAATGTGCCATACTCTGCTTCACTAGTGTCGTGTCTCATAATCTGTATCCCTTGTGTCTTTTTTTTATGAATTAATTACAGTGTTACCTAATAACTAGTGTCTCGTAATTTAGATCACTCTATACCTCGTATATCGATGCGTGTTAAATAGCTGTATGTCTTCGGCTTGGGCTCTTTTTATCAATGATCTCAGATCCATAAATATCAGGGTGCCACACTTTTCTTTCAGATGTAGAGATAAAGTGGATACCGCTTATAACGTTTTTCAAAAAACCACCATGAAAACGTTGTAAGCGGGAAAATGCTTTAAACGGGAAATCTTATTGAAAATTAGATATAGTTAGGACCTCGAAAGTAAGACATACTAAGCGGGATCGACTGTACTTCACAAAACATTGTCTCACGAATTAATACATAGGTGAATTCATTTCCACGAACCGTGACAGTGTTACCCAATTACCAACTGATAATTATAACCAAAGACAGTCTTCAAAGAGAGACGCACACAAAACCCCTTTAATAACATTACTAGGATCAGGAGAAGAAGGAAAAAAAGAAACATAAAAAAAAAAAATAGAGAAGGGAACAACAACGGCCATTGAAAATCCACTAAGTCCGAGGAAAAAAAAAAAAAAGCACGACATACTACTACGACTACTATAACGTCTTAGGTGCCCCGTCTTGGATTGGTGTAATTGCATTCGAGTTCCCCGAAGGCTTTACCTCGTAAAGAAGAGACGAAGAACAAAAACACAGAAGAGGGGATTTCCCATCAAGAAGAGCAGCCAAGGAACCGAAGTGAACTAAACTGTCACTTTGGATCCACGGCATAGAATCTTCTTCCTTTTAAAAGACATCCAAAGTCTTAACAAGAGAAAACTTGAGTGAAAATATGGGGGTGGAAGAGGGATTTTC
The DNA here is from genome assembly GCF_987345545.1 of Pholcus phalangioides. Lineage (NCBI taxonomy): Eukaryota > Metazoa > Arthropoda > Arachnida > Araneae > Pholcidae > Pholcus > Pholcus phalangioides. Next base: position 10,431,163 of record NW_028301609.1, read on the forward strand.
TGGGAGGTAAAACTGATGGGGTGTTTTAAATCTCCCTTCTGTACACTTGACTGACCTTGCTTCTGCAGAAAATTTTCCACACAGAGGAGCCCTCACTCACACTCTTCTCAACGTGTTCGTTCCCGTATTCGAACTGACAGGCCTTATGGCAAGGAAGGAATACGCAGGGATTTAAAAACTAATTGGCTGTTACTAAATGTTTCTGAAAAGTTTCAACTACTTTCTTCCCGTTTTCTCTTGAAGGGAACCGGGAACAGTCTCTCTTCTGTGAGTTCCCTTATTTGAAATAAGCTTTACCTGTGAGTAACATGCGGGTTCTGTGTACAGTCGCGGTTGCGGTACATTAATGAAGAGCGAAATACGGAGTGCATAATGCCTCGGGATTACGTCTGGGGAGGTAATGGTGTTTCCACTCGTGCATTGAGAAAGTGACAAGTATCATGTGCATATACTGCTGATACGTGAATGTATTTTTCTTGGAAAAAAATTATATAGTTTACTTTAGAAAAGGTTTTACTCTTTCCTGGATGAAGAAACTTATGGTGAAAGAATTCACTGATGTTCGGCTTCGAAGTCGCATTAGGTAAAGAATAGTGGATGAATTACAAGTATTGTTGTCGTAGGAGTGGGATTTTCACACACAGTGATAGAAAGTATTCTTATGAAATTCCTCAAGGATGCGAGAATTTTTAAGGTTTTTAATTTGTCAGATACGTATATAGAGCGTGATGTTTGGTTCTTTGCCAACTACCGGATAACTCAACTACCGGAATATTGCCAACTACCGGAAATTTTGATGTGGGTTTAGTTTCATGTCATGAAGTCTTTTAAAGTGGATGCTAAACATTTTTTGAACTTTCGTTGCTGACATATTTCAAATAAAATTGGCTAATATAGTGATAAGAACTTCACCACGCAACAACTCCGGTCATATCGCTATACCGCAGTTTGCTGCAATTAACGAGTTTGGTTGGAAATGAAGATGCCATCTATCGTTGGAAGCATCAAGCCGTTAGAGAAAATATCTTATTCTATTGTAGTCCTGTTCTATAGTCTATACCTGACGGGATCCTTCATGGTGGTAGACGAGCATCTTACCACCACGCCACTCAGGGAGCAATATGGCGATAAGTAGAGAACGGAATATATGTACTAAAAAAGTGGCAAAATATGCACACAAAAAATGAAAATATAGGCGAAAATGGGAAAAAAATGCATTTAAAAGTGCCGGAAAAAAAAATATTCATAAAAATTGTGAAAATACCAAATATGCATGATATAAAAAAATGTGCCTTATGTATTTCTACAATATGTCCTGAAAGGCATATACATTACATGTATATTGAAAAATGTACGTGAAATGGAAAAATATGCATTTAAAAATGTGAAGTATCCCTAAAAATAAAAAATACGCACAAAAACGAAAAAAAAATGTAGTATATTAAAAGCACCGAAGAGTGTGTGTGTGTATGGCCTAAACTAAGAAGAAAAATATGCAGTAAAACTAAAAAAATATGCGCAAAAAATGAGGAGCACGTGTATTTAGACCTGCAAGAATATGCATTTAAAAATGTCAAAATATGCATTTAAAAATGCCAAAATATGCATTTAAAAATGTCAAAATATGCATTTAAAAATGCCAAAATATGCATTTAAAAATGTCAAAATATGCATTTAAAAATGCCAAAATATGCATTTAAAAATGTCAAAATATGCATTTAAAAATGCCAAAATATGCATTTAAAAATGCCAAACACGAGTATGTTTGCATTGAAAAATGTGAAACATACATTTAAAAATGTAAAAAATATGCGTTTAAAGGTGCCTAAAAATATGCCCCAAAATGAAAAATACTCAATGTCAAAATACTTGAAGATAAAAACAATCAAAAGATTTGAAAGATAAAAACAATCTCGCAAACATTAGAGTACAATGCCATCAATAGAAAATATGCATATTGTAAAATTTCGGTGATTTTATGCAAAGTTGTATGCACTAACAATAAAAAGTGCTAAAATATGCAATTGCATATAATGTGAAAATGAAATCACTATAATCTTATCAGATGATTATAATCATCATAATCATCTATAATCCGGACTCTAGTGATAAGAATACATTTTGTTTAGAGATGTGGCAACGCGAAATGATAACCTCATACTGTAGTCGTTTTCCAATATGAAAGGTCTCATTTACCTCTTTTTTGCATTAGGTTTTATTTTTTATGTACTTGTCTCCTGTTTTTTAGTTAATTTATCCCGATTTCCCTGATCTGTTTGTTTTTTTTTCTTTCCTGCTCTGCTTCATTTCCTCTTTTTGTCTACTTTTTTTCTCCGTTTCCCCTTTCCTCTGTTTCTTTCTTTTTCTTCCTCATCTGTATATTTTGGTTTTATTCTGTTGTCTTTACGGGATGCATTTTTCTGTCTGTGGCTTGTACTTTGTTAACGTTATATATTTCCTTGCCTATTTTCTTCTGTTTTGTTCACATGATTTATGTTCTGTTTTGTTTGATTTTTCCATTTGTTTCTTCTGTTTTGTTTATTTTTCCCATTTGTTCTTTTCTTTTTTACTTTTGCGTTTTGTCACCATCTGTTTTTTCCATTTCTTCTTACCTGTTTTTTCTCGTTTATTGACTTTCGTCGTCTGTTTCTTCTGTTTGTTCACCTTTTCTCATTTGTTTCTTCTGTTTTGTTCACCTTTTCTCACTTGTTTCTTCTGTTTTGTTCATCTTTTCTCATTTGTTTATTTCTGTTTTGTTCACCTTTTCTCACTTGTTTCTTCTGTTTTGTTCATCTTTTCTCATTTGTTTCTTCTGTTTTGTTCATCTTTTCTCATTTGTTTATTTCTGTTGTGTTCATCTTTTCTCATTTGTTTCTTCTGTTTTGTTCACCTTTTCTCACTTGTTTCTTCTGTTTTGTTCATCTTTTCTCATTTGTTTATTTCTGTTTTGTTCACCTTTTCTCACTTGTTTCTTCTGTTTTGTTCATCTTTTCTCATTTGTTTATTTCTGTTATGTTCACCTTTTCTCACTTGTTTCTTCTGTTTTGTTCATCTTTTCTCATTTGTTTCTTCTGTTTTGTTCACCTTTTCTCACTTGTTTATTTCTGTTTTGTTCATCTTTTCTCATTTGTTTCTTCTGTTTTGTTCATCTTTTCTCATTTGTTTATTTCTGTTTTGTTCACCTTTTCTCACTTGTTTCTTCTGTTTTGTTCATCTTTTCTCATTTGTTTCTTCTGTTTTGTTCATCTTTTCTCATTTGTTTATTTCTGTTTTGTTCACCTTTTCTCACTTGTTTATTTCTGTTTTGTTCATCTTTTCTCATTTGTTTCTTCTGTTTTGTTCATCTTTTCTCATTTGTTTCTTCTGTTTTGTTCACCTTTTCTCACTTGTTTCTTCTGTTTTGTTCATCTTTTCTCATTTGTTTCTTCTGTTTTGTTCACCTTTTCTCACTTGTTTCTTCTGTTTTGTTCATCTTTTCTCATTTGTTTATTTCTGTTTTGTTCACCTTTTCTCACTTGTTTCTTCTGTTTTGTTCATCTTTTCTCATTTGTTTATTTCTGTTATGTTCACCTTTTCTCACTTGTTTCTTCTGTTTTGTTCATCTTTTCTCATTTGTTTCTTCTGTTTTGTTCACCTTTTCTCACTTGTTTATTTCTGTTTTGTTCATCTTTTCTCATTTGTTTCTTCTGTTTTGTTCATCTTTTCTCATTTGTTTATTTCTGTTTTGTTCACCTTTTCTCACTTGTTTCTTCTGTTTTGTTCATCTTTTCTCATTTGTTTCTTCTGTTTTGTTCATCTTTTCTCATTTGTTTATTTCTGTTATGTTCACCTTTTCTCACTTGTTTCTTCTGTTTTGTTCATCTTTTCTCATTTGTTTCTTCTGTTTTGTTCACCTTTTCTCACTTGTTTATTTCTGTTTTGTTCATCTTTTCTCATTTGTTTCTTCTGTTTTGTTCATCTTTTCTCATTTGTTTATTTCTGTTTTGTTCACCTTTTCTCACTTGTTTCTTCTGTTTTGTTCATCTTTTCTCATTTGTTTCTTCTGTTTTGTTCATCTTTTCTCATTTGTTTATTTCTGTTTTGTTCACCTTTTCTCACTTGTTTATTTCTGTTTTGTTCATCTTTTCTCATTTGTTTCTTCTGTTTTGTTCACCTTTTCTCATTTGTTTCTTCTGTTTTGTTCATCTTTTCTCATTTGTTTATTTCTGTTTTGTTCACCTTTTCTCACTTGTTTCTTCTGTTTTGTTCATCTTTTCTCATTTGTTTCTTCTGTTTTGTTCATCTTTTCTCATTTGTTTATTTCTGTTATGTTCACCTTTTCTCACTTGTTTCTTCTGTTTTGTTCATCTTTTCTCATTTGTTTCTTCTGTTTTGTTCACCTTTTCTCACTTGTTTATTTCTGTTTTGTTCATCTTTTCTCATTTGTTTCTTCTGTTTTGTTCACCTTTTCTCACTTGTTTCTTCTGTTTTGTTCATCTTTTCTCATTTGTTTCTTCTGTTTTGTTCATCTTTTCTCATTTGTTTCTTTTGTTTTGTTCACCTTTTCTCACTTGTTTCTTCTGTTTTGTTCATCTTTTCTCATTTGTTTCTTCTGTTTTGTTCATCTTTTCTCATTTGTTTATTTCTGTTTTGTTCACCTTTTCTCACTTGTTTCTTCTGTTTTGTTCATCTTTTCTCATTTGTTTCTTCTGTTTTGTTCATCTTTTCTCATTTGTTTCTTCTGTTTTGTTCACCTTTTCTCACTTGTTTCTTCTGTTTTGTTCATCTTTTCTCATTTGTTTCTTCTGTTTTGTTCATCTTTTCTCATTTGTTTATTTCTGTTTTGTTCATCTTTTCTCATTTGTTTCTTCTGTTTTGTTCACCTTTTCTCACTTGTTTCTTCTGTTTTGTTCACCTTTTCTCACTTGTTTCTTCTGTTTTGTTCATCTTTTCTCATTTGTTTCTTCTGTTTTGTTCATCTTTTCTCATTTGTTTATTTCTGTTTTGTTCATCTTTTCTCATTTGTTTCTTCTGTTTTGTTCACCTTTTCTCACTTGTTTCTTCTGTTTTGTTCACCTTTTTTCACTTGTTTCTTCTGTTTTGTTCATCTTTTCTCATTTGTTTCTTCTGTTTTGTTCATCTTTTCTCATTTGTTTATTTCTGTTTTGTTCACCTTTTCTCACTTGTTTCTTCTGTTTTGTTCATCTTTTCTCATTTGTTTCTTCTGTTTTGTTCATCTTTTCTCATTTGTTTATTTCTGTTTTGTTCACCTTTTCTCACTTGTTTATTTCTGTTTTGTTCATCTTTTCTCATTTGTTTCTTCTGTTTTGTTCATCTTTTCTCATTTGTTTCTTCTGTTTTGTTCACCTTTTCTCACTTGTTTCTTCTGTTTTGTTCATCTTTTCTCATTTGTTTCTTCTGTTTTGTTCACCTTTTCTCACTTGTTTCTTCTGTTTTGTTCATCTTTTCTCATTTGTTTATTTCTGTTTTGTTCACCTTTTCTCACTTGTTTCTTCTGTTTTGTTCATCTTTTCTCATTTGTTTATTTCTGTTATGTTCACCTTTTCTCACTTGTTTCTTCTGTTTTGTTCATCTTTTCTCATTTGTTTCTTCTGTTTTGTTCACCTTTTCTCACTTGTTTATTTCTGTTTTGTTCATCTTTTCTCATTTGTTTCTTCTGTTTTGTTCATCTTTTCTCATTTGTTTATTTCTGTTTTGTTCACCTTTTCTCACTTGTTTCTTCTGTTTTGTTCATCTTTTCTCATTTGTTTCTTCTGTTTTGTTCATCTTTTCTCATTTGTTTATTTCTGTTATGTTCACCTTTTCTCACTTGTTTCTTCTGTTTTGTTCATCTTTTCTCATTTGTTTCTTCTGTTTTGTTCACCTTTTCTCACTTGTTTATTTCTGTTTTGTTCATCTTTTCTCATTTGTTTCTTCTGTTTTGTTCATCTTTTCTCATTTGTTTATTTCTGTTTTGTTCAACTTTTCTCACTTGTTTCTTCTGTTTTGTTCATCTTTTCTCATTTGTTTCTTCTGTTTTGTTCATCTTTTCTCATTTGTTTATTTCTGTTTTGTTCACCTTTTCTCACTTGTTTATTTCTGTTTTGTTCATCTTTTCTCATTTGTTTCTTCTGTTTTGTTCATCTTTTCTCATTTGTTTATTTCTGTTATGTTCACCTTTTCTCACTTGTTTCTTCTGTTTTGTTCATCTTTTCTCATTTGTTTCTTCTGTTTTGTTCACCTTTTCTCACTTGTTTATTTCTGTTTTGTTCATCTTTTCTCATTTGTTTCTTCTGTTTTGTTCACCTTTTCTCACTTGTTTCTTCTGTTTTGTTCATCTTTTCTCATTTGTTTCTTCTGTTTTGTTCATCTTTTCTCATTTGTTTCTTCTGTTTTGTTCACCTTTTCTCACTTGTTTCTTCTGTTTTGTTCATCTTTTCTCATTTGTTTCTTCTGTTTTGTTCATCTTTTCTCATTTGTTTATTTCTGTTTTGTTCACCTTTTCTCACTTGTTTCTTCTGTTTTGTTCATCTTTTCTCATTTGTTTCTTCTGTTTTGTTCATCTTTTCTCATTTGTTTCTTCTGTTTTGTTCACCTTTTCTCACTTGTTTCTTCTGTTTTGTTCATCTTTTCTCATTTGTTTCTTCTGTTTTGTTCATCTTTTCTCATTTGTTTATTTCTGTTTTGTTCATCTTTTCTCATTTGTTTCTTCTGTTTTGTTCACCTTTTCTCACTTGTTTCTTCTGTTTTGTTCACCTTTTCTCACTTGTTTCTTCTGTTTTGTTCATCTTTTCTCATTTGTTTCTTCTGTTTTGTTCATCTTTTCTCATTTGTTTATTTCTGTTTTGTTCATCTTTTCTCATTTGTTTCTTCTGTTTTGTTCACCTTTTCTCACTTGTTTCTTCTGTTTTGTTCACCTTTTTTCACTTGTTTCTTCTGTTTTGTTCATCTTTTCTCATTTGTTTCTTCTGTTTTGTTCATCTTTTCTCATTTGTTTCTTCTGTTTTGTTCATCTTTTCTCATTTGTTTCTTCTGTTTTGTTCATCGTTTCTCATTTGTTTCTTCTGTTTTGTTTACTTTTTCCTCCATTTTTTTCTTCTACTTTCTATACTTTTCCGCATTTGTTTCTTCTGTTTTATTTATTCCCCACCCATCTGGGTTTTTTTAATTTTCTTATTTGTTTCTTTTGATTTTTTTTTTAACTTTTTCTTATTGTTTTGTTTACTTTTCCCATTTGTTTCTTCTGTTTTCTTTACTTTCCCACATTCATTTTCTCTGTTTTACGCACTTTCTCCCTTTTGTTTCTTCTGTTTGGTTCGCTTTTTGTGTCCCCGTCCCTGTTTTTTTCTGTTCTTTTGTAAGAAATCCATTCCATTATTTTTTCTTTACTGGTTCATTTTTTTAAAGGAATTTTTCCCTAAACACTCTTTTTAATTTTTATACATTATTTTACAGAGGGTAAATAAAAGTCTCTTTTATTTACCCTCCATAATTTTTTAATCTTGTTAGTCAAACGTGATCTTATCGGTACATTTCCTAACACACCAATTTACATTATTTTAGTTTTAAATCTAATTTGACGCAATTGCTTTACAGTATTACGATTGCAAAAGTTGAAGAAAAATTCTAAATTCCATGAAACTATTATTTTTACAATTTTCGAATCTTAATAATTAAAGAAAATCAATATCGTAGAGATATTTTCAGATATCCTTTTGTTTCAAATTCGTCTTGAATATTGATGATAAAATCACATTCTCTGGAAAGGCACTTGGGAGGAATTCCTTGGGAAAATTCGATGAGTCTGAGGTTTTTGTCTCGTCATTAAAAACCCGTCTCCCGGGGCTTGTAGCGCATCAAAAACTAAAATAATATTCCTCCGAAATTAAGCTTCCCGAAAATCCTCTCAAATCTTCAAAGTATTTTGTTTCTTAAAACTCATAAGAGCTTCTCTGCATCTAATCCGCGTATTCCTCTCGCATTAATGAATACAATTATTTTCATGTATGCTAATTAAATTCACAAAGTTTTCTCTCTTCTCCAAAAAGAGAAAAATAACTTTCTTTTCGTTCCCTTTTTGTTTTTCTTCGCCCCACCCCCTTATTTTCCGCCATTATTACGGTAACATCTGTGACTAAATCACCAAGGCGAAAAAACTTCGACGAAATCCGCTCTTATTATGAAAATCCGCAACTTCTTATTCATATTTTTCTTTGTTTTTATCTTTAAAAGAATTTATCCGATTTTTTTTTCCTCCCTCCTCCCTTCGAAAGATTCGTCTAATGCAAATTATCTCCGGTTGAAAGATTTCAGATAATTCCATTTTTCTCCTTTTTAAAATCTATCCATAAGAAGAAGAGAAATTTTTATATTATTTTCCATTAGAAAGTGAGAGAGAAAGGCTTTCATCTATGTTAGATGAACATCGCTCGAACATTACCCTTTTAAAAATTCATTAATTGTTTAAAAGTCTGGCTTTTTATGGGATATTATCTTTCCTGATGCTCCGTTTTAAGCGGTTGAAACTCGTCCGAACCAATCACCGGCCGGTGATTGTCGGATTTCATGATTAGATTTAATGTGTTGAATATCGTTCAGATCACCATCTGATAGGTAATTAAGCTTGCGTATGATCCAATGGTGTATTAGCACGAGGGGCTGGTGCTCAATTAAAATCATTCGCGATGGAATATTTGAATTGATTACGAACAGACAATCGGTAATGGGTTTATTTACATAAACACTGATTTTGGATTCAATTCTGGCTAATGTAATAGTCCTAGGATGATGTCATGTTTCTTATGAAGATGATTTCATATGATATGACCACTATTCATATGAAGGTTTTTAACAACTGATTATTAGCAGACTGTTGCTGCCGTCTAATTTCTCTTCTGGGGGGGGGGGTAGGCAGCTGCTCCCTCTTCCCCTCGCTGGGTACGCCCATGATGGAATCCTCAAATCTTCATGAAGATTCTACATATTTGTAATGCAAATGTACAGATCTGATCTTGCAAACACTTTTTCTGACGCACTCTGCAACAATTTTCATCATTGAAAAGAGAATTCAGGCTTTCACGGAGTTTAAAATAAATTTCGTACTTTCGGGCTGTTATGCCGTGTTCCGGGCTTCTTTGCAGAAGGCGTTTCGTCCATTCTCTTGTCCAAAGCAGCACTGAAGATGTCCAAAGCAGTAGTTTACGAAACGCCTGCCGTAAAAAAACCCGTAACACGGCATAACAGCCCGAAAGTACGAAATTTAGTTTTCATCATTGTTTCAGATTGATGATACAATGCCACAAAAAGTAAATAACGCTAGAGGTTTAGAAAACAGACGTTTCGAAATGCTGAGACAGTATTGAATCATAATTGACATCACCAACATCAAACTGTTGTAGAGAAAGATCATTCTTCTTATTTAAAAGGGTAAAATCCTCAGTTCGCCAACGCCTCTTTTTACAAGGAAAAACGGTCATCCTTAGCTTTATTGTGTATTGAAGCTGAGATAATTCAAAAATTAGATTTTGTGATGAAATTATCAACGGTTTTGCTCATATAAGAAAGCAAAAAAGTACTTTTGTAAGATATTTCATGGGGAATTTTTTTTATTGGACAGAACAGAACACATAAGAAAAACAGAACGACAAAAATTCACAAAAAGTACACAAAAATGGCAATGTACAAACACCCATTTTGTGGCCCTCAAGGGACTTCTCGTTCTTTCAGAAAGTCGATAATAATAATTTTACATTAATTTTCTCATTTTAAAATAGTATATATCCTTTTTTATGTGTTTTCAAACGACAAGCACTGTATTTGTTGAAGAGGCCCCCCCCCCAATACCTTTTTTGTGCCCAAGGGCCCCCATCAAGTCAGTCGGGCCCTGCTTATATATATTAACATTAAACATTAACGTACGTGATCAAGCTTGAGGAAATAGATCTCTGACAAAAAAAATTTAAGTTGCTTATAGTATAGAATAGAATCATATCTTAACAAGAAACCATTTAGAAATTATAATTACTGTCCACTGATTCGCTGACACCCGACTGGACATCATATTAGATGGAATTACGACGATTAAAACGCTGTGATTGCCCCCCGCCCCCTCCCATATAATTCCAATACACGGAAAATCCGCCCTCGCTGGGAGTTGATATCATACTTTGATATGTAATATCTACCCGCGATCCCTAAACTATCTATAATACATACGTATGAATTACACGAGTCTCGCATATCGTGCACCGATAGCCGCATTAAGAATTTACACGCACGGAGGAACAACTTTCGGCTACTGCCGCTGCTGCGAAATTGCGCTTTCATCCTTCGGCCGGCCGAACGTAATAAATTAATAATTGAGGGAGGAAAGTCTTTCGTGAAGCGGATGCACGTGAGCGAGTTTTCTGTAGTCTGTTCTGTGTGTTCGATGCATTATTGAAATGCTCTTACCTTTGGGCAGTGGAGAAATGCCTTCTGTTCGAATAAGGCGGACGTTTTATAAGGACGAGAGCACAAGCAGAAACAAAAATGTATCCGTAATCAAAGGGGGGAATTCGTTCATACCAAGAAAATGCATCAATCAATACGAGTGCCTGTATATATACATATGCATGAGTTCATTTCACATTGCAGAATTCCCGATGTCTGTAGTTCCGCAATCGAAATGTCTTTAAACAGCTGGCTGATGCGAAGATATATTTTGGAAAGAGAGAAAATTCAACTGTGCCCCTGTAGGAAATCGAATCCACGTCCTTTCACTTTCCGGGTGAACGCTCTAGACCAGTGGTTCTCAACCTTTTCAAGCCCGCGGCCCGGTTTCATTCATTTTTGGCGAGTCGAAGGCCCGATAAAACACACGACCAACGGAAAATGAATGAGGTAAAATGAAACGGCTAATCACTCCCGGCCCGGTATGAATGATATCAGGGCCCAGTACTGGGCCGCGGCCCGGTGGTAGAGAAACACTGCTCTAGACCACTTGACTACATAGGCAACGGATATCTCCATCTTTTCCATGGAGCTCGTACATGGACCGTCAAACCTAACTCGGATAAGTCGCCATCTGGTAGCATTTTCATTGTCGGCAATTCTGAGCTTTTGCCTGAGTTAGGTCACACGGTCCATGTACGGTGCCGTTCAGTACACACAAGCTCCAGGGAAAAGATTGTGATATTCGTTGCCTCTGTATTCTACTGGTCTAGGGCGGTCACTCGGAAAGTGAAAGGACGTGGGTTCGATTCCCCGCAGGGGCAGTTGAATTTTCTCTCTTTCCAAAATACACCTTCGTATCAGCCAGCTGTTCAAAACCTTTGCATGGATAGCGGGGAGTGATGTCATCCTCGGAGAAATGTCTTTAGACCATTATATGCTGAGTAGGCCGAGATTCAGTGACATGTTTGTAAGAGGGCGTGAACCAGCACCTCCTAGAGATAGAAGTCCTCCACTCGCTGCTTGTGACGTCAGTAAGTTGTCCATTTTCCCTCAGAATATTCAGGGAAAAAAATTCCCTGCTCGTGCCAGTATCATCGTTGTGCGCAAAAGAAATGATCGGGCTCAGAATTGGCGATTTCTATGCCACACATCCAATCACTATGATTTATTTGTGAGCCAATGAAGAAGATTCCACGCCAAAATAAGAAGAAACGAAAGAGGATGCTGTTTCAAAATGTGGCAAACTTGCTCGGTAGTCTGAATGAAGTTTACGGCAACCCGTGCGGTGACCTTCTATCTCTAGGAGGTGCTATGTGAAAGCTCTCTCTAACCTGAATATAACGTTGTTTGATTGAACTTTAAAACAAAAAAACAGCAATTCTTTTTTAAAGGGACACATAAGGTTCAAATAAAATTTCTTATTACTATATATTTCTTGATAAAAATGCTTTAATGACATTTCAATATCGATATAATAACAATTTCAGGTGTCTCTTATTTTGAAAAATAGGTGTTTCAACAAGCTTGGCGACTTATTTAGACACCAAAAGGCGCCAAACTGGAACGGTAATTTTTTTTTTGTCCCTTGCGTCTCAAATTTTATTGAAAAGCATTAATTTTTTTTATATTTTATTTTGCCCTGTAGGCATATATCAATGATTTGCAGCATCCTGTTTAGCGTTTCTCAACCTATGATCCGCGACTATTGCATGTAAGTCCGCAGCCAAATGATCAAATTATTCACCCGTTATACTTCATATCGGTAATAATTATGGGTTCAAATAAAATTCTACCTTCATACTCACGTTCACCATACATCATCGACGAGAATGCGCGAAGTTCCGATTTCAAGTACCGGATATCACTAAATTTTGGAAAAAATAATTGCAGTTTATTGCTTTAAATGCAATTTGCGAATTAATGCTAACATTGCTGAAGGGTTTGTAAATGAAGGTCTGCTACGAATCACAGTAAAGAAAAAGGTATTTCACGAAAAATAGAATTCAAATGATCTGATGACAATATTTCATTGAGAAAAATATAGTTAATTCGGTTAACGGAGAGCTTTTTTCTGTGTGATTTCATTTCCATAATAATTATGGCAAAAAAAAGTTGTAAACGATGAAAAATTTGCAAATTTCTGCACTAGAAACAGATTTTCTTATTCATTAATGGTTTCTCATAATACAAAATACATGCTAAAAATCATTGATATATGCCTAGAGCAAAATAAAACAAAAATGATGCTTTTCAATGAAATTTTAGACAAAGGGGACAAAAAACGACACCGTTCCAGTTTGGCGCCTCTTGGTGTCTAAATAAGGCGCCAAGCTTGTTGAAACACCTATTTTTTGAAGAAAAAAAAAATACATTGTGTTTCAAACTTGAAATTGATACAGAAATGTCATTAAAGCATTTTTTATTAGGAAATATACGGTAATAAGAAATTTTCATTTGAACGTCATGCTCCTTAAGAAATGTAACTTTAAAACAAATGTCCATAATATATATGTATGTTCACAGAACCCCCCAAATACAGTAAACTAAAATTGAGAATAATACAGAGAAATAAACTACTTGGACGAAACGTCCCTGAGACGAAGCAGTTGAATAACGACGTGTAAAAATGTTTCATAATCCATCGTATCGATCCCACATTAAAAATCTTAAATACTTCGATCATATCTCCACGACGCTTACGCTGTCATTTACCATCCCTAAATATTATTGAACCATATCAAATTCAGCGTAATTGATATAGAGTCAGACTGTATCAATCTTTAATTTTTCCTTTTCGAATATAGCTAATGTATCATAGAATATTTTCAGCTCGCACCTCTTAAAATTGTTTCTCGCACCCCCCGAGAAGTACTTGCACCCTTGCTCTAGTCCAGTGATTCCCAACACGTAGGCGTTAACGCCCCCTTGGGGGCAATGTAAAGTTATAGGGGGCGGTAGAAGCTACGGGTATAACATAGGATCCTATGGGTTAGATTGCGTTGTGGGCGATGGGAGAAAAAAATTTCTGAAGAAGGGGGTGATGGGACAAAAAAGGTTTTGGGAAGCCTATGCTCTAGTCAAATGTTTCCCAAAGTGGGCAATATTCCCCCCTGGTGGGCGATGGAATGGTCCAGGAGGGCGATAGAAGCTACGGGTATAACATATGATCCTATGGGTTCGCTTGAGTAGGGGGGCGATGAGAGAAAAAATTTCTCCCAAGAAGAGGGCTATGGAACAAAAGTTTGGGAAACTATGCTCTAGTTCAGCGGTCCTAAACCTTTTCTGACTCACGGAGCCCCTTTTCGGTGTATAATTTCTATGGCGGAGCCCTGATTGAGTAGAGGAGCTCTTTTATAGTATAATTATTTATGTAGTGGTACCCTTTGGGCCTCTTTTATGTTTGTTTATTAAATTTACTGATTTATTTTATTACCCTTGAGTTGCCGCAGAGTCTCTGGGAAATGTACACGGAGCCCAAGTGCTCCGCGGAGCACTGGTTGAGAACCACTGCTCTAGTTCAATGTTTTCCTACCTTCTCTATTTCACGTATACTTACACCTCAGTTAAACTTCAATGTCTTAAACAATTGACGGATCCCCCCCTTCAGATTTTTTTTTCTCATACGTTTGTCCCGTTTTTTCAAAACGATACTTTAAGATCCCGATTAACCGAATTATATATTTTTCTCAATGAAGCATTGCCATCAGATCATTTGAATTTTATTTTTCGTGAAATGCATTTTTGTTTACGGCGGTTCGTAGCAGACCTTTATTTACACACCCTTCAGCAATTTTAGCATTAATTCGCAAATTGCAATTTTTGCCAAAATTCAGTGATATCCCGTACTTGGGATCGCAATTCTGTCTATTCTCCTCGATGATGTAAGCTGAACGTAAGTATGAAGATATAATTTTATTTGAACCCATAATTATAATTATTACCGATATGAATTATAACGGGTGAATAATTTTATCGTTTGGCTGTAGACCACCTATGCCATCATCGCGGACCAAAGGTTGAGAAACGCTAAACTTTTCTCCCAACTCTCCCACCTTTGATCGATTTTTATCTTTAATATTTTAGTGGGAATCCAAAAAATAATAATTATTATTATTGATTCGCGTGAAAGCATAAGCGTAAAGCTATTGGAAATATTGGGGAGGAGCCCCTCAAACGCCTAATATTTCTATAGATATTATGGAGATGGGTGGCAAATATTGGGGCGTGGGATTATAAATATTGCAAGTTAACACCTATACGCACAAATATAGAGTTAAGAACTGATAAATATTGCGCTTTTTTAATCAATATATTCACAATCAATAGACGAATTATCGAGAGATTGAAGCAATTATAAATGAAATCGTAAAAATCTTCTCTCTTCATTTCCGTTTAAAACGGTCGATGAAGCAAACAATTTTCTACGATATTTTTGCAAACAAATTTACCGAATGCTAAAACTTAGGCTGTGTTGAATTGTATTACGTACATGTTTTGTCTTTACTGGAAGGATATTATTTAAAATTCTGATTTTCAGTTAAATATTTAATTTTTTTTCTTTAATAAATATAACGAGCCAGAGCGAGTCAACCAAAACAACAAGACCAGAGCTAATCCTTAGCTCTAAGGCTTTTTCCATTGCTCACCAAACCTACACCCTACATTGCTCACCAAAATAGGTTTAGAGCGGAACAACTTGACCTGGCAGTTATATAAGTACATATGTGTATATGTGTATTTCTCTTTCCTCTATTCAAGTTCTTCATGCATTTCATGTCCACAACACACGTGCCTACTCATATTGTCGTATTCATGTTGCTCACCGAATAAGGTGCTAAACGAGATGGCACGAAGGTGATCTCTAATTTTATATATCCCCCCCCCCACACAATATTTTTATCTTGTATATTTTCATCAGATCCACAGGAGTGAGTAAACAACTCAACCCAATACAACTGATGCTGGCTTCTAGTCCGCAAGTTATCAAACCCATTTGCTCACCAATAAGGTGTTAAGGGCGAGAAGAGGGCTCGCTCCGATCGATATTTTATACTTCACAATAAGATTCTCATTTCGTATTGTTGTTGTTGTTGTGCGTTTTTTTTTATTCTGTGTATATAATATGGCAAGTGTAAGTTAACAGATGAGATGGCATGCCCCCCCCCCCCCAATTGCTTTTAAAATATACCTCCATCCTAATATACGTACATTCATCTGTCTAACGAAACCCCGAAACTTTTCTCCAACTCCTAACGCCATCTTCTCTGTAATCACCAGAAAAATTGTTAATCGTGACAGTACCCGATTGCCTGGGGAAAATATGTTGTAAAATTTTTATATGTTTTTTTGTTTTTTTGACACAAAGTAAAGTGTTCCGGACTGTGCCACGAAGCTGGGCCGGAAGAGGCCTCGGCAACGGAATAAGTACAGTGGCAGAGTTCTGGCGTTCATTCAGTTGAATATTTAGCACACGGATATTGTACAGTTCTTAATGTTACACTTATTGTTATATATACTGTTTGACCTTATTATGTTTTGGACTTCATAAAAAATGATGTGGTTTTTGTCCCATATATAGAATTTTTCGTGGCACACCTACGATCCCTCTCACTGCACACCGATTGAAAAACGCTGGTCTAGTCTGAGGACAAACTATGAAAAAATATTCAGAGATTATTCCAAACGAATACAGACTCACTTTAACGCTGCACAAAGCTTTCAAGAAAACTATTTTCCTCATTTTGACCGATAATAAATCTGATAATAGATTCGATTTAAATAAGTTATCCAAAACATACAAGAACGCAATCTCTCTCTCTCTCGATTCATTTATTCACAGACATCATAAGGTTATGCTAATGCCAACAGACCGATCCCTAAGCTAATTATCGATAATTCCCCCGATAATAGATAATAAGCCACGTTTCTCATTCTCCTTCTGTTATGTACAGTATGTGTACACATGGCTACATCTCGTCATCATATAACAGCAGAGCCGTCTGCCGGATCATCAATTAAAAAGCAAAAATAAACGGGACGCAAAAATCCGATATTGTTACTGCGATTCCTCTTTTCTTTGGCGTTTTTCCTATTGTTGGGATTGATGAAGGATATATTCCCGGATTTTGTTTGTTTTCTGTTATACTTCATCTAGTTTTTTACTTTCTCTCTCTCTCTCTCTCTCTCTCTCGTGTGTTATTATTGCTATTATTGGCTATTTCTTGTTGCTAGTTTTGTTTCTGGCTGATATCCAACTTAACGAGCAGTTTTTTTTTTCTTTTATCTCTTCGGTTCTTAGTAAAGAGTTCTTTCCTCTCGGATTTTCTTCGTAATTGGATCGATATAAAATGCTTCTTCATGTAGAAACATTTCTATTTGTATGTACCAGAATTAAATCATTATAATCGATATTGATCGATGACCACATACGTGTCGTTTACCAGGTCGTCCCGTAAATAATGCGTTTTTTTTTGTGTGCGATAAACTTGAAAACATGATCGGAATGAGATCTTCGATAAGCGCAATGATTGCTTCTTGATTGGGATGAATCGAGAAGCTATCCATACTTAGATGAGACAGCCATAATTTTTTTATGGGCAGTATAATTTATGTTTTACCATAATTATTGGCTTTTTATTGCTCTTATTGGGTTTTAATTTGATATAGTCTAGATACAATATATTCGACATCCATATTTTTTATGGGCATCTGTTTTCAGCCACCTCGTTGTAGTCTTGTCTGTTGTAGTCTTTGCACGTAGTATTTGATTCGGCACTTCTTTACAACCTTTGAAACTGTTTTCAAATTATAGCGTCAGAGTTTTAGGTGGAAATACTTGCCCACTGTATGTGTACATGTGGCTACATCTCATCATCGTATACATCAGAGCCGCCTGCCGGATCATCAATTAAAAAGCAAAAATAAACGGCTCTACATGATAATTACTATCTTCACTATACTACTATCACACTTGTCCTACATGCAGGGCATCCATGTTTTGCAGTTCACAGTATTTTCTGTCAAGAAGGTTCAAGAAAACACGAAAAATACTGATATACTCAAGTTTTACTCGACCCACCCTGAAGCACGAAGTAAATGGTCTACATTGAGATTCAACAACGAAAAAAAGAAACGTATTGAAATCAAAAGTTGTTGCACAATCACGATATCAGTGAAAGACTCAAAAGAGATGTTCAGAACGACGTCCAAGCTTACCGTTGCACAGTCCACAGCGGCGAATGAAAGACTGGCGCACCCTCTCGTAGACTCCTGGTGTCGTCTTGATCTCGTCAGCTTCAACAAAGATTACAAATACAACGCCACAACAGGCAAATTGCCCAACGAGGTGGCTGACTTAAGAACATCATGGATCCCCGAGCCATTTTTTGAAGGCCCTACCTACTACTGCTACACCACACATGCACCCCCCCCCGCGGAACCCCCCAACGAATCGGTACATGCGGGAATGTGCGTGTACTTGTAGTGAAACCTGTCGTGAAGTTTTTGTTTCTCTGTAATGCTTGTCATGTGTAGTGCTGCCATCTGCCACCAGTTTTTCTAACTATGAGTGAAGTGTTATGATTGAATGATTTATCGTTGTAGGACTGTTGCTCTCTGTGGCGAGACTTTTTAACGGGGAGATCGGCCCGCATTTGCGCCTTGAAGTTGGGAACCACAGAAAACCAACTTCAACCGACCACCACTATGGGGTTCGAACCCGGATCCTCGCATCGCGAGTCCGTCACTATAGCCACTCGACCACCACAGCGGCAAATACGTGTATGTATACAGAAAACTATTTTGAACCTTTACCTACCGGCAGAACTTCGAAGTACCTTCGGTGGATAATTTGTCACGCACAAACTAATTGTTTGAAAAGAATGTTTTTTGTATTTTTAATCCATACTAAAATGACCTATCAAATAATTTACATAATAATAATTTGTTATTACCAGTATAGCCATATTTTTATTTTATTATAATTTTCTTTTTATTCTACTTTTCATAACATGGTAGATTAGATGAATAAACGAGGCAAAAAAAAAGGAATTAAACAATAATAACTGATATCCAATATTTAGGATCGCCATTTCCTGAATTTTCCTTGATGAGGTATGGTAAACTTAAGTAAGAAAATATAATTTTTATTTGAACCCATACGGATATTACTATTATCAATAATATCAATCACAAAAGTTGAATAATTTTTCATTCAGTAAGAATTGAAGTATCAAACCTGCTTGCGGACCACCTATGTTATCGTCCCGAACCATCTCTGGTCCGCAGACCATATGTTGAGAAACTCTGGTCTAGTAGATTTAGGTTCAGTAAGCGTGAATAAGACGTCACATGTCCACCACATACAATCCACCAACTGGAATCTAGCATTCAGGACATGTCGGACAGCGGTGTTAAGGTGTGCTGGAAGTCCATCATGCAAAAGCCACATGTTCATGTGAGTGTGGTGAGTGGAAGAGGCTTCTCCGGCAGAACAAGGAATGACGTCAGAAGTGTGGGCCTGTGCTTTGTTGGATGTGTTTTCAACTTTCACTTTTCTGACGCTCTGAGTGGATTGTATTTATGGATGTTAAGAGGTTGAGAACCACTGATCTAAGGTGTTCCATTACAATACTGATAGTTTGCGCCACTGCAATCGCTAAATTTCCCTGACGCAACTCGTAAAGCATAACATGCCGCATATGGTCTTCAGGCATTGTCATGTGTGGGAACTGCTACTACTAAACCGCACATGCACCTCCATTTTTTTTTTCTAAACAGTATACGAACGCTCTGGATATAGGAAGAAGGAAATTGTTATAACTATTTGGGGAATGGGCAATCAATTATTGCATATTTTGATTTTTAGCTTCAGTTTCGAATTTTTCATATTAATATAATCTTTGTTTGCATTTTTTTTCCTTATTTTGCCTACGTTTTTGTATTATCTGACAATTGTGTGCGCGTGTTTCTACATATTTTGTTTACATTTTGTTTTCCTTTTGTGCTCTTGATTATATTATACACGTTTTTTATTTTCTTATGCCTGTATACTCCTCGAATCTATTCAGCTGGACTCCCATATCTGAACTAATGGTAAATTCTCGCGTGCCCTACTACGGTGAGTCGAATAAAGCCTGAGTATATGTGTAGGAAGGAGTTATGTCTAATAAGGTGGGTGGATAATTTCCTTTTTCCATAATGGCCCATGTCATTAGGGAATCGCAAATGACCAAACGCTGATTCCGTTGTGTTGTCATTCATGGGGTACTCGGTTTTCCAGTTCTGACACATAACAACAATATTGACGATAATGATGCATGGTTGAACGGGTCAAAAAAGCGTAACGTAAACAATATGTTCAATCATTTCGCATTCATGAATTGTTCCCAAAAATTTCGAAACCGTCGGTACTCAACTCGACAGATCACGCTTGTTCAACAGGCTGGTGCTTCCATATCTTAATTTCCCGAACCATCATTGACTGCGTACACCTAAAGCAGTGTTTCTCAACCCTGAAGTTAGTCAAAGCAGGCCACGATTTACTCTCTCTCTCTCTCTCTCTCACTTCTTTCTCATTTTCCCTTATTTATTTTTCATTATTCGTGTGTATGACCGAGGTTGAGAACCACTGATCTAAGGTGTTCCATTACAATACTGATAGTTTGCGCCACTGCAGTCGCAGAAATAAACCGGGCCGCGGGCTTCTAAAGGTTGAGAACTACTGATCTAAGGTGTTCCATTACAATACTGATAATTTGCGCCACTGCAATCGCTGAATTTCCCTGACGCAACTCGTAAAGCATAACATGCCGCATATGGTCATTGCCATGTGTGAAAACTGCTACTACTATACCGTACATGCACCTCGTTCATATTCCTCTGTGGAAATTCTAACGAATTGGTATATGTTGGAATGCGCGTGTCCGTGTTGAGAACCTTCCGTGAAGTTTGTTTCTGTGTAATTCTTGTTATGTGTAGTGCTTTCATCTGCCATATATTTTTCTAATTATGAATGAAGTGTAACGATTGTAGATTTGTACAGTTGTGGGCCTGTTGCTCTCTGGGGCGAGACTTTTTAATGGGAAGATTGGCTCGCGTTCGTACCTCGAATTTGGGAACCACAGAAAATCAACTTCGGAAATTGCTACAGAACACCACCAGGTTTGCATTTTCTGCAAACCCCAGTATATACAATTTAGTATGTATGAGTCTTAGGGGGATATAGGGTCAGGGCGATGGGAGCTACCACTCCTCCCCCCCCCCCGTTCAGTGGAAAAATTGTATTATCGACATAGGCGTGAGGGCGGAGACGAATGTTGCCTTCACCTGTTCACTATACACATTCTCGGTGATTCCCCCCCCCCCTCCACGATGAGTCCGTATCCGCTTATCGTATCAGTATGTATAGGGTGTATCGGTATACAGGGTGTTCCAAAAATTCGTAAAATTGTTTAAAATTTCATAAAAATTGAAGTAATTATCATGTTTGAATGTGATTTACTAAAAGGTTATTCTCACAAAGGGGTATTTTATTTTAATGCAGGGAGAAACCAAGCTCACATTTTGTGGACAGAGGACGTTGGAAACCATCCCGGAAAGAGTGATGAGATCCGAACCTTTCTTTAATCCCCTCTGTGTACGAAACGTTCGCAAAGCTTCAGCCGGTGATTCGTGGCTGAGGTAAAACAACTTCACCACAACGGTGAATATTCAGAAATGAAAATTTCGATCCGGATGTTTTTAATCTGATAATTTTCATCTGTTAATCCTGCATTTTTAGGTCTTTATCGACAAAAATTTGAACTAATTTTTTTTTCTGTACCACAAAAAATCTGGTCTTGCGAAACTAATTTTTCAAATCGCATTCAAATGCATCAATTTTTTTTTCATTTTCATGAATTTTTAAGCTATTTACGAATTTATGGGAAGTTGTATGTACGTATTAATGTTGTATGTTGTACATGGATGTTGTATGTTGTACATGGATGTTGTATGTTGTACATGGATGTTGTATGTACCCCATGTTCTACATCCTGTATGTACTGTAATGTAATAATTGTAAATCTCTTATCATTGGACTAGATCGCAATTCTTCCGATAGATTGCGCCCTTTTCCAATTTTCCAAAACGTATAAAAAAGTTATTACATTATGCTTAGCATTCGATATTTTATCTAGATATTCATATACGATGTATCACATCGGTAGTTGATAAATATTTGGTAAATTGGATGCAAATAAACAAATATAACTAATAAATTAAATTATAGATTTTAATTTATAAATCAATAATGAATAAAAAGTATTTATGGAGCCGGCCATGATAGCCTCAGACAATATTTATGGAGCTTTGTTTCACGTCTAATCCCGTCAAAACTGGACTAATGTTGGAAATCAATGAAAAGCTGACTAGCAACAATGGTGTCTTGTCTCCAACAATGACCTCCACACATTTATTCCAAATATAGAAACTAAAAAAAATACATCAACAACGTTAAAATGATCTAATAAATATATAATAGAAACAGACATGATAAGCTAGATCATTTTCAAACAATGCATGTTTTCAAACTAAGTAAACACCACTGTATAACTTGAAAATAACAGTTTTTTTCTATCTCGATTGAATTTCAGAATGTCATTGAAAAGTTCTCGAATCTGCCGCTTGGCGCCGCTCTAGCCAGTCTCATAATGTAGCGTGTACTGATGTTACTACACCATTACGCTCGTTTCATGATCCAATCTATTATATTTCGAGAGTTATTCCAATTTATGTGAAATCTCCCATAATGTTTTACATTTCTCTTAAATATTTATAATTTTGCTCCCGGGCATCCCAAAATGATTCGGAGAAGTAGAAAGTGATTGTAAGAGGCTGCATTAAATGTTAAAGTGCTCATAACTTGAGAACAGATAATAATAGAGCGATGGAACAAACGTCGAAGGGTACTAAATCGGCTATGCCCTTGAAGACGAGAGCACTTAAAATGCCCCTGGTGGAGAATTCATGAACTTTTTGGGCTATCTCGACAACTAAGAAAATTATGAACAAAATTTCCACCACAAAATTACAGATTTTCATCCATTTATCCAAAATATATAACAGCGTGCACATTCTTAATTGAAAAAATATTATTAGTCTATATTCTAGGTGGGGGGGGGGGTTTCAGCCTTGACCTATAAATCAACAAATCAGCTTCGTGATCCATTGGACTGTTTGTCTTTTGAAATTGGTGAAACCAGTGACGCAATAGTGCTTTTAAAGCAGGACTGTAAGGGGATTTGTGCGACCCATCTCGGAAGGCCCATAGATCGTGACCCATAGCTCGAGAATCCTGTGGCTGTAAATGGATTTAAATGACCGATTTTGAAAGTCCGTGCGAATCAAGTTTCGATCGTGACCTACAGCTCAAGAATCTCGCCATTGTGGTGGTCGTGTGGTCATAGTGACGGACTCGCATCGTGAGGATCCGGGTTCAAACCCCACCGTCGCCGCAGTGGTGGTCGGCTGCAGTTGATATTCTGCGGTTCCCAACTTCGATCTCCACGTTAAAAAGTCTCGCCGCAGAGAGTAACAGGCCTACAATGTTACAATTATTCATTCATTACACTTCACTCACTATGAGTTGAAAAAAACTCATAGTTTAAAAAAATTGATTGCAGGTGGCAGCACTACACATAACAAGTATTACACAGGAACAAACTTCACGGAAGGTTCACTATACGTACACGCACATTCCAACATGTACCGATTTGTTAGAACTTAAATCGAAGTGCATGTCTGTTTTAGTAGTAGCTCCGCTATACTATAGCGTAGTGCCGCTGTGGTGGTCGAGTGGTTATAGTGCCGGACTCGTGATGCGAGGATCCGGGTTAGAACCCCACAGTGGTGGTCGGCTGAAGTTGGTTTTCTGTGGTTCCCAACTTCAAGGCGCAAATGCGAGCCGATCTCCCCGTTAAAAAGTCTCGCCACAGAGAGCAACAGTCCTACAACGATACATCATTCAATCATAACACTTCACTCATAGTTAGAAAAACTGGGGGCAGATGACAGCACTACACATAACAAGCATTACACAGAAACAAACTTTACGTCAGGTTACACGTACACGCACATTCCCGCATGTACCGATTCGTTGGGGGTTCGTTTGGGGGGTTCCGCGGGGGGGGGGTGCATGTGTGGTGTAGCAGTAGTAGGTAGGGCCTCTAAAAAATGGCTCGGGGGATCCATGATGTTCTTAAGTCAGCCACCTCGTTGGGCAATTTGCGTGGTGTGGCGTGGTATTTGTATTTGTAAGAATCTGGCTATAAGTAGATCCGTTCGACCCATCTCGGATACTCATGCGAATCAAGTTTAGGTCGTCACCCATTGCACAAGAATCCCTGGCTGTAACTAGATTTGTACGACCCATCTCGGAATCTCCTGCGAATCAATTTTGAATGGCGACCCATAGCTCAAGAATCACTAGCTGTAAGTGGATTTGTAAGACCAACTTCGGGAACCCCATGCGACCGAAGTTCGGGTCGTGACCTACACATATCAAGTCCCCATGGGGGCACTGATGGATTTCTAACGCCCGAGTGACTGTGGGTACGATTCTCGTCTACCACCGTGAAGGTTGCTGTCATGATCCCAGGTTCAAACTCGAGGGAGGATATACAGTCGAATCCCGTTTTAACGAACACTTTTCTAATCCCACAAGTAAGTTTACATACGAACAATGCTAGGTAACCTGGAATTCCTTTATTACGAAATCACTCGGGACACTAGATCCACCTGCATTATTCTCCTGATTTGGATGAGAGTTGGGGTTCTGTGAGAACCCTGGGCTAAAGGGTTCAATGCTTGAATTTTGGAGGTCTTGGCAACTTTTAGCATAGCCCAAGGTCTTTAGTGAGCCCCACCGTAGTGTATTTATAGTATGAAAAGGAGAAAAGTGATGAGAATCATATACCCAGTTGGAGCCTTGTCAGCTTCACCCTTGTAGGGGCCGTGGTTCTGGGATAGAATTTTAAGCTATTTAAGACCAATGTTAAGAATGTTGTTTCGTTTTAACGAAGTGATTCCCCCGGTATCTTGACGTTCGTTATAACGGGATTCGACTGTGTATATATAGATATGATATTTTCCCCTAAGGAGCTTGAAGCGACCACCGGTAGGTAGCACCTTTACTTCCAACCCATCTCATTGATGGCAGTAAATTGCAATATGGCCAGAGTTGGTGTTAGGTGAAATACGTATAGGTTAAGGAAAAACCACTGGTCTATATATATTCCAATATACTTATAAACATTAACCTTTCCAGACATAGGCGGAGATAGACCTGGAAGTCTTGAGGGGCACGGTCATTATTTCTGGGGGGGGGGAGGGGCACGATGATGTCAATTCATATATAGATATATACATTAGATCAGTCGACTCCACTTTTGACGCTGGGGGGGAGCAATGCCGCCCCACGCAACCCCCTCCCGTATCTCCCATATTTCCAAATAATGCAGGCAAATGTTCGATCGAGTTAACGTTAATCTTTTTGATATTCCAGATAAAGATAAAACTCAGACATTGCCAGGAAATAAAATTCAATAAAACCGATAAAAATTATTAATTAACCAAATCAAAATTAGTTAACTAATTAGCTATTGATCGACCCATAATTAATTTTTCTATAACCGTTTAGTAAACGCCATCGCTCAATGATAAATGGCGATATCGGGAAACTTTTTCAGACATTGATCATTCATCATCCAATAACGTAATTAATACCCAGGGTTAATTAATCAATTTACTAATAATGGAAAATTCCGTCGGTTGAACTCAGAAATAACTGTTAAAACACAAAATTTTTATTATTTAAAAAAAATTAGTTTTAAATACGTTTATATTTTTTTTTTATCTTAATGTTGTCCATATTTGCGGGAATAGCCGCGGAGCTGAGCCATCGTAACGAGTTTGAGCCTATTACGAGATATGGGGAGCTCAAAAGAAATGGGGTATGGGGTGGGGGAGCTGTTAAAACAGAGAAATTTACACCATGACCATAACCCCTAAATGTTTCTCCAATGACCCATTAATATTCCGATATTTTTTGGGGTTTTTTTAACGGGGAAAATTTTCGTTTCCCTTCAATCTGATCCGAAAATAGCCTCCGGGATGCGGTCGTCAAACTGAAGAAACTTCCGACATATTTACCAATAACGGTCATATAAAAGCCTGGTCTTTTTTTTATTATGTATAATATTGATACTAAAAATAAAGGTAAAGGGGGGGGGGCTTAATTAATTTTTTTTTGGTATAAAAACTGTCGTTTTCTGTGGGAAATACCTCTCTCAGGCAATTTTCGAGGGTCTTTCAATTTTTATAGACAGAGACTTCCATCGGAATGGACCCGATTTAATGGAATGAGTTTTTTTATAATAAATTTTTATTACAGAAATTTCTATTTAAAATATTCATCGATTTTAGAGAGAGAAAAAAAAATTATATCATGAAAATTTCGCATTTAAGTTTTTTTAATAATATGTCGAAACCAATATTTTAGATTTTTTTGAAATAAATTGCAAGATCTTTGCTTGTTATAGTGTGCCGATATATGAATTTTGCTGACCAGTTTTTTCCCAAACTCTATGCCGCAGTACGCTAGCATACCATAAGATCGGTCATGGTTGCCGCGAGATAAGAGTTATTTTCAAGGCACGTTTGTAATTTCAACTTTCTCACCGGCATTGACGAGATATCGCGTATTCTCAAAAGCCTTTTATTTCAGCAATGATTAACTCAGATATACAGTGGAACTTCGGTTAACGAGCGATTCGGTTAGCGAGCAATTCGCATAACGAGCAAAAATTTGAAAAAAAAATGATTCGCATTACGAGCTAAAATTTTTGCGATTTATTTATTTATTGTCACGTTTTCACAACCAAGCTGACGATTTTTCACTTTCGTGCACACACGTACTGCGGAATTGTAGGTAATATTCTCCCCTAAAGTGTCCGGTCAGCGTGCCTCATTGGAAAAATTGAATGTGACTGTTATACGAAACTAGATGTCGCATTGTAATCGCGCGTATGTGCGCTTGTTTTTTATATAAATGCTGCTTGGCCAGGAGTTGACCATAGACGAACTGATGGACCTCCATTGCACGCAACAGGAAAAGCTTGTATTGAAGGTATCTTTTTTTGAGGAAGAGAGAAGTAAGAAGTCCCTCACTTTTCAAATGTGATTATAGAGATGTGTGAAATGTGGGAATCCGTGCGAAATTCTGTAGAAAAGTACCAATGAAATAGAAGCACAGTAAAGGAAGCAATAAATATTTCCGACGACAATGCAATTTCCCATCTCCGAGAAATCCTAAAAAGGAGGCAAAAAGCAAGTGTCATTGGGTACGTTCTTTTTAAAATCACACAAAAAGAATAAGAATGCAAACACGTTCGTGAATCGTCCAGCACGAGATAATTCTCTTTTCTCTCGTTGTTTAAGCCGTGTTTTCCTAGGAGAAGAATTTCTGCGCCGTGTGCAGCGTGAAAATGCTGATTGGTTAAAAACCTGAAATTCAAGTTTTTTTCACCAATCAGCGTTTTCACGCTGCAAATGCTGTAGAAACCTGCTTCTAGGAAAACCTAGGCTTTAGAGTAAGTTAATTTGTATACATTATCGTATCGCATGTTTTGTTTATGACGTTATTACATTATATATACTGTACATATTTCACTTGAAAGCTCTAATTCTTTACCTCTCTTTCTGTGTGTGTGGCCCCACTTTTAGAGTCTCCCAGGGTCGCAAACGGGCCACATGGCATCAGGTTGTGAACTGCTGCAGTATTTATAACATGCAAAGAAAAATCATTTAACTGAAACTTTTTGTTTTGCTGTCACCTATTGAATAGAACTGTTATAATATTCTGATTGAAGTTGCCAACTGGCTTCTGAACAGCGTGATGAAGTAATAAAAAAGATATTGTATCATATTGATAATATTCTGAAAAACAATAATATATATAAAATTATTGAATTTACTAAAAAAAATTTATCAGTTGACGTTTGTGTACAGTAATATAATTTTTGTAAATTTCATCAAGCGCAGACGTCTTTCACTTAAATTAGTGATTGAGATCAAAGAGGATGTAAACCAGAATCGAAGTATGCCGTCCGAAAACTAAGGACCACCCTACTTTGCGAGCTTACTAACGTTATTTTACTTTATAAAATTGTCAACCGTTAAAATTTTCGAACAAACTTTGTAATTTAATAAATATTATTATTTATAAAATATTTTATCATACCATATTATATTATTTTTTCCATATAGTTCACCAATCAGAAACCTTTTACCAATGCCAATTGAAAAATCGTATTAGTTTTATTCGGTAGGTTGCAGTAGATATTTCAGCTCAATGTGTGTGTGTGTGATTTATGTTATTAACATGTTAGATTGCAGTGGTTCTTAACATGGTGCCATATGGCCCTCTAGCGTCTCTGGGATATTCTGGGGGTGAGAGCACAGGTTAAAATCAGATGAAGGGGAACCACGACAAGAGAATGCTGAATAGAGGCCCTCTAGAGAGAGGTGATAGATTTTTGAAGTGAATTATGGTGGGAGAAAATGTTGATACTTTCTGAATCCAGCACAGCATGGAACCAGGACCATCTAAATACGCGGAAACATATGGGCAGGGCCCTCATATCCATGGGGGGGGGGGCACATGATGAGATCTGGTACTACAATTTCTGGATGTAATTAATATGTAAGCTTCTATTATGTAATACTTCTCTCCAGCCAAGTACGGGTGACTCCAGAAGACTTTGTCAGTGCCGTCTTAATACGTGAGCCCACCCTGGAACGGCCCGGGGGGGCGTCAAGTTTGAAAGGGGTGCTCATGATAACGATATTTGGTCAAAATTCTCGAGAGCTTCAATATGTGAATAGCATACTAGACAGGCATTTTCTATCCAAGTACGGGGTCTTAGAAAAATTACTGTATCCAGGGGGGGGGGAGGGAAGCCGATTGGCCTTTAAGACGACCCTGCACTTTTCCTGAGGACTCATGATGTTGAGACGCCCTCTTCGCAAGAGGGAAATTCACTGACTTTTAGCCCAAGATAGGCGCGGGCGAAGGTCAATATCTCTGAAAATTCATTGGTTCGTCCAATATATGTGCTTTATTGTATTTTTTTTCTCTGATTTGGTTTTTAGGACAGGGTTACCAAATAATTTTTATTTAATTTTAATAACTATACAACCCCTTGCAATACGAATGCAATATTCTGAGGTCTATACGTCATTTGTATACTTTTTCTGATTGGAAGTATGCCTCTAGAATCAATGGTTAGTGAGTTATTCTAGGATAAAGGGACTTTCCTACGCACTCTGTATGGTACTAAATACCGAACGTGATAGTCATTTAATTACGGAAGTAAACCGGTAGTAAATAGCCAGTTGGATTTTGAACGTTCAAAATTCAATTTGAACTAATAATAAGCTGGGAAATAATCAGAAATATTCACCGGAACCGAAAAACGGAAGCAGAAAATAGCCAATCTGGAAGGTTGCCGGTGGTCGTAACAGACGTGATGTATATTTCCGGATGTTCGGAGTCAGGATATTCTACAAGCATCCCTTCCCCCCTCCCGAAATAAACAATATATATATATATTTCCCGGAGTTGCTTCATCAGCTGGCGGCACGAGGAGAACTTTCAGAAGCAATCTCAGGTCGGAACCATCTTGCGTCAAAGTGTGGAGCCGGCCAATAAATAATGATTAAGGAACCCACAAGAGGCAAGAACCTCACCATATTCTCTCTTTCTTTCTCTCTTTTACCTGTGGAAAAAGTTGGGCAAGAGGAAAAACGGAAAAAACTGACTACTTGCTGCTACAAATGTTCCTCTGGAGGTTGCTTGGCTCCTACTGCAGTTGCCAGAGAACGTGTATATACGCGTGTATGGAGGCATGCGCGTCGTTGTCGGATAGTTCCTCCCCTGCTGGTAGTTTTATGGGCCCCGAATGTCCACTTAGCATCGCTTCCTCTCCTGGAAGTTTTTTTTGTTTTTTTTTTTGCCCCTTCTACGTCTCTAACTTAATGGGAATCTGTATGTTATATGAGACGTTCGCCAACGAAACTAAAGTAAGAAGTATTGCCGTGAACCGTCAACTCGACTTACGTCCATCCGTTTGCCTCATGTACTTTTTCTTCCAGTATATATTATACCGTGCTTTCTTATTTCCTGCGACGGGAAGATTTGAATACGATTGGATCTTCCCGAGTAGACTCGATGCCGCTTATTAGAATCATGGATAATGTTGTCATATTCGGGTATTGTTATAACTTTTGCAAAGAACGGAACGGACGGAATCATGGCATAGGGGAAAAATTCGCTTATCGCATTTCGATTTATAATCGATTTATCGCATCTACCGCAAGAGATTGATTTATAGCGTCGGACTACACTGTAGCATATTTCCACGTTCGAATAACAGGTTTCGGATTTTATTCGCCATGTAACGGTGATGACACATTAATGTCATTTCTGGAATGATGATATCTCATCTATATTAACTTGATTGTTAATCAGGAAAGGTCCGATTTCGATACGGACTTGCAAATTTAAGTCATTTGTATCAAAGCAACTTATTATGACAATAATTCTTGGTTGATGCTGCATCTAATTACCATAATGAAGATGCTAATGAACTTGCAATCCCGCTGGGAGCACTGTTTTTTAATTATTATTGTGGTACAGTATGTATTTTGCGTGCCATGAAACAACCGAAATTCGCGAGAAGTTCTCGACAATTATTTGTCTATTCTCCCATCGGTGATGTTGGAATTGTTGTCGTCACGAATTTCTATCGTCTGCCTCACGTTGATATCATTTTGTTTTGGTGACCCCCCCCCCCTCCCAAAGACTTGACGCAGCTTTACTGATGGTTAATTAATTCATTGCTTCTGATGAGCCTTTTCTTTACGGTCGAGGACTTTATGTAGAGGGCAAAAGTCTATGAATCATGTCGGATTTACTTTTTTTTTTTAATCCCAGAACGGTAATAAGTGATGGACTGGGATGGGTCTGTTAAAAACAGCTGAATAGACCCTTTGCCATTCAGAAGAGGCTCAATTTGTCAATCATCAGCTTGTGTTCATTATGCAGTGATGGCGGAATCTTATTGTCGGGCCTCCTTACGTCACCCATTCATTTCACGCGCACAGAATTAGAAACATCCAAGTAGCAACACTTTGCTAATCAACCGTCCAAATTTTGATATCATTTTCATATTCATGGGTGCAGGACTCTTCACTTGGTTCACTTAGTTTAGAGCACCATACGCAAAAGCGACCTGCAACAATAGCGGCTGATGCATTTTCAGAATACTTACATGTGTCACCAAGCCAGTCGCGAATCTTGCGTCATAACACTCGGTTGTTCCAAAAATAGAAGATGGTCACAATAATGTGGCTTGACTGTGTAGATGGCAATACTAACGCATGATGCGGCAAACGCATTTTTTACGAGCGTTTTCGCAAATGTTACATGCGAAGTTGAATTTTAGACAGAAAATTCAACTGCCGCTTCGGGAAATCGAACCACAGTTCCCTTCGCAATCCGAGTGTGTGTGCTAACCCACTAAGCTACTGAGATAACGAACATTTTTCTTTTTTTAGAGCAGTGGTTGAAAAACAATTCCCATCTGTGGCTCCTTTGCCGAGACAGCGTTTATTGACGGCTCCCTAGAATCTAAAATTTTCTAAAATAATTGTCTACATAATAACTTGAAAGTATTGAACAGGCAGTCATCAATGCCACCAGTTTACCACGATGCCCTTGACGAAGGTTGGTCCCGCGCTGGAAGCCAGGACGCACCCTTTAGGTCAAATACAGTATACGCTGGCCGGCATCGCACAATGGACAATCAGACCTAACTCAGCTATTGGTAAGACCACCAGATGGCAGCATACATAGCGATGTGACCGCCACTCTCGGAAATTCATTCCAAGATTTAGATTAGCTTTGTCCAAAGTGGGCAATGTCACTCTCTGTGGGGGGGGGGGGGATGGAGGGCTCCAGGGGAAGGGCAATAGATACTTTGGGTTACGTATAGGATTCTTTGCGGTGGCCAGATGGCCTGAGTTGGACGTTGATAAGAATTAAAAAAAAATTGAAGAAGGAGGCGATGGAACAAGAAATCAAGATGAAACAAAGAGTCAGTGGCTTGGCCTGTTGTCGTCCATAAAGGAAGTTCCCGTCAAGCCACTCGAGTCGCAGAGACTAAGGATGCGTGCGCACTGCTCGTGTGACTTAAGCTTGTGAGTGATGACAAGCAACGTGCCAGGCTGTTCTCAAGTCGCGTGTTGTCTGTCGTCGTCATACGTTGTCGTTCAGTAGTTTGCAGAAATTTTCATCACTTTGTATGGCCGATGTCACGAAATATTCCATTGCGAGAAAAGCAATGCGCACCAGACGAACGTCGATTATGGGACGACCCACGGACGATGGGATCATAAAAGAGGCTCGTGGCGATTCGATTGCAACTGGTGTGTGCGCGTGGGTGAAGAGAGAAGATGGGGGGGGGGAGGAAGAAGAGCAAAAAAGCCATTCGTAATAATTAATTAATTACTCCACGGTCTAAGTGAGCATGTGGAATATGTAGACGCTCCTGTATAAATGAAGTAATCTGGACGCAAATTGAACAAGCACAAGAAAAAAAACCAAACAAGCAGCACGAGTCGTTGTGCGGTCGTGTGGTCATAACGACGGACTCGCATCACGAGAACCCGGGTGAGAGCGAAGCCCACCGAGAACACAGTGGTGGTAGGCTAAAATTGGTTTAGAAATGACTAATAATTTTCGAACTTTCTAAAGAATTCGGCTCTTTTGTCTAAAACAGTGAGCAACTCCCGCTATAAGGAGTATTTCACAATATTTTCCACTATTTCTGCTACTGATGAAGGAACTTCATATAGTTCCGAAACGCGTATAGCCGTGGTTCCTTTTTTGCAATTTTGGGTCAACTAACGTCGGTCGTTCAATTGTATGAAGTTGGTTTTTTTTTTGTGGTTCCCAACTTCGAGACGTAAATATGAGCTGATCTCTCCCCGTTAAAAGCTCTCTTGATCTCAAAGAATAACAGCAACGCAAAGGTACAAATATTTAACCATTACACTTCACTTACACTTCGAAAAACAGATGGCTGCACTAGCAATTTACACCCAATACAAGGAACGCACACATCCACACTCTTGGCATAACTCATTCGGTAGTTACCCATGACGATAGACTGGAGTTGTGCTCAGTTTAAAAGAAAAAAGACGAGCACGAGCTTGGCGATTATGAGTAATGAGAGAAGACTGGTGTAGAGACCACCTTAAAAGAAGAAACGAAACCGACTACTGAAGACACGATCCATAAAATGAACTCCATAACCGTTTGGGAGACATATATCTCGAGATGCTCACTCAATACGCTTCGAAAAGAACCGGGGGGAAAAAAAATCACAGATTTCGAGAAGGGAAAAGGGAAAAATCAGGAATTTTCTGTATCCATTGCCACCTACTAATAAAAAAAAAAGAAAGTAGAAATTCGCGGCTCACGAAATGCTATTTCTTCGAGGAATGTCTGCAGTAAAACACGGAGAAAAGTGAAGAAAGAGAAAAAGATTGAATCCGTTTCCCGATCGTTGCAGTTCATCCATTGGTCAAAAATAGCAGCAAAAAATAAAGGGAAGAAAATTCTTCTGGGATTAAGGCTATTTTATTCCTTCAGTTCCTCTTGTATCCCCCGGATTTATTTATTTTCTCTCCCGGGATACGAGCCGGAGCTTCTCTCCGCTTAGAGTATCTTCAAAGGAAAAATATTACGAAATCAAATATATTTTCGCGTATGTTATCATTCTAAAGCAAATATATAGACACGATAATACGCCGGAGAAGTAATTCCGTACATGTACGCACTCAATCTTGTCTCAACCAGAAGATTTCTCCTTGGCATTTCCAATTTTCTTGTTCGAAATTGTATACATATGCCATAGCCAATCCCGTAAGACAATGCCTGCATCAATATTGACCTTCGCATTTTCTTAATACATCTTAGTATCTCTTAGTACATGATACTTACACAACATAAAAATTCAAGCATTTATCATCTTTACTTCTAAATATGGTAGACAGATGGCTGCACCAGCGAGAACAGAAACAAGCACAACTCTAATAACTAAGACTCGGGTTTTTATGACCTAAAAATCTTGACAATATTCAAGCATTTATTTCCTGAAAACATAGAAATGTGATTTATAATTTTCCCATTATTTCATCTCTTCTTTTACACTCATTGCTTCTTATCTTATTAAGTTAAAAAATAAACAAAAAATTCATCAATTTACCGTCTTAATTATAATTCTATCACCAAATTCAAATGTAAAACATTCCTTTTATATGCATACTAACATCTTATGCATACTAACTACTTTCACTTTTTATCGATAAACTCGATCAGGGTATCGATCAAATTCGCAGATGATTCTTGTTCGAAATTGGGGATATTCGGGGAATCAAAGCGATAGGGAGTTGCTCCAGAGCAACTTGAACAGGATTGCAGCATGGACAAATGAATGACGTTTAGCATTGACAAGTGCATGGTCGCTCATTTTGGTTCTAACAACCCACGGTTCATTTACGAGTTGAATGGTGTCACTATCCCGAATGTAACTAGGGTCACCGATTTGGGAATTCTCATTAACGAGTGGCTTAGGTTTTCTGAACATTGTTCAGCGGTGGTCAAAAAAACCGAATAGAATTCTCGGTTTCATTTTTAAAAAGGTCTCTTCGCGTTTTCCTAAAGTCATTCTTCCGCTTTTTCGAGGTTTAGTTCGTCCTGGACTGGAGTATAATGTAAGGTTCTGGAGACCATACCTACAGAGGGACATAGACTTGGTTGAAGGGGTGCAGCGAAGAGCTACGCGAGTCCTTATTGGCACACAAGGCTTGAGTTATGAAGAAAGACTTTAATTTTTTGAATATGTTTACGTTGGATGAACGCAGGTATCGGGGAGATATGATCGAAGGGTTCAAAATTTCCAACGCGATGGATAAGATAGACCATGAATTATTAGTGCACCGTCGATCAACTGCTTTGCCAGTATCGATTGGTAAGAGACAATGCGAGGTTATGGTGTGTCACCGGGAATTTTTCCCTAATAGGGTTGTTAATAAGTTGATAGTTTACCTCCCGGGGGTAGCAAATTCCAACACAATTTACATGTTTAAAAAGAAATACGATAAACATGTTGGGGTAGATCGAGAAGCTCTATCCATGCTTACAATAAGACAACCATAAAATACATTTTACGGGCATTGTATAATATTTTACCGTGCATATACATTCTTTCTAGTTTTTTGTCGTTGAATTTTTAATTGGGTTGCTGAATTTTAGAAATATATGACGTCCATATTTGTTATGGCCATCTTTTTCTCAGCCACCTCGTTGGGCATTTCGCACGTTGTGGCGTTGTATTTGTATTTGTACCGTTATGTAACAGTTCACTAACACTCTAACTGTTCTTTAGGGAGTTCAAGAATCGCATTGAATTTTGTGAGACGCAGTTTCAAGTGTTTAAATAAAAACTACTATCGTTCACTTTCTTTTAAGAAATATTTGAGGAAACTACTTTGCCAGTAGTTTTTCCTTTTTTTAAATTTAATAAAAATTGCCAGATGAAGTAATATTTTAAGAAAGCTTGTCATAAAGCAGACGTCTAGTTTGTGCAATTTCGTTGATTGTTTCCCAAACTGAATCACACTGTTGCTGTGCATTAAATCGGTTTTTTTGGATGGAACTTTTTATATATTTAACAAAATACTATGCAAGTGGTACAACACTCCATCGTACCATCGGACCTTCTTTTAAACCGAGCAAATTTCAACTTACGAGCCTAACGTCATTGGACAATTTATTACCGTTTTACTCCCTTTCAGAAGTGAGTGGCGCCAGAAGTGTTTGTATGCCACACCTGAATACCTGACCGCCTGCGTGCGTATTTAGTGTTGTGTGTGGAGTTAGTGCTGCCATCTGTAATTCGAATTATGAATGAAGCGTAATGCATGAATATTTGTATAGTTGCAGACATGGCTGCAACTAGGGAAGTCCAGGGAGAGGGTCTGGTTTCACCGGGTAATGAACCAGGAAGGGCACTAAGTTTGCTGTTTGTTCGTCCAAAATTATGAGGGGGGGGGGGTACTTTGTTCGGGTGACAGTGCCGATTTTTGTTTATTGTGGCGACCTTGGTTGTAGGATCAGTTGTGAGACTTTTTAACGGGGATATCGAATCACAATTGCTCTGAAGCTGGAAAACGATAGAAACCCAACTTCAGCCAACCACCATAGCACTACCGTGGGATTCGATTCTGCGTCCTCGTGATACAAATCTTTCGTGATGCCCACATGACCGCACATCGGCGGCTGTCGGTACTGAAAATATTCTCTCCAAAGAGTCGAGGAATAAATTCCGTAACGTTTTACTCTGAACACTCAATTTTAGGCAGCGCCAGATTTTCGGGAAGGGACGGGGGGGGGGGGGGTTACAACTACCAAACTTAACTTGACGGGGTGGCAATTTCAAGGATGAAAATAAAAGTAAAATTGAGCAAATGATATTTACTTCGAAACATAACGCAAAAACAAAAATAGTTACAGAGCTTCATTTTCCATCATTTCATCATGTTAAGGTATGATGAAAATGCATTAAACGGAAAGATTTCAAAGTGTCCGAATATATTTTTCCCATGCTTAGCGAGCCATTCAAAGAGTGTCCCATCAAAAGCATCACCTGAGGATCCTCTGGGAACAAAGAAGTGGCTACTGCTACTAGGAGAACGAAAAAGTTTTTCAGAAAAAAAAGAAAAGACAGACAGAAATTCACATTATGCGCGTAAGTGCATACTATATCTGAAGTGAATGGCTACAGATTAAAATTTTCCTTGATAAAAATGACCAAAAAAAATCTATAGCTTGAAAATTCCTAAAATATGACTTATCACGTGAAAAAATACGACACGTCATAAAAATCCGAGCCCTGCTGATAACATGAATACGCCAGGGCCATGCATGTACATACACACCACAACACGTTCCGACATGTACTGATTCATTAAATTTCCTATGCGAAATTCCGCATAGGAATGTGGGCGAGAGGTGCCTTGTGCGGTATAATGTAATCTTTTAGTGATTCCATGTAATGTGTTGCCTCCTTGAATGAGTCAAATTATATGCTGCGTGGATTGGGTGGTTGCTGTCGCATCCGGGAGCATAGGAAACGTATGAAGTAAGGTGCGTCCTATCCTTTATCTTCTCACTTTCAAAGGGCTGCTCGTGACCACTCTGCTCTTGAGAGTTACAATCCATCACTTGTATACGTCGTGAGACAAAAAGAAGCAAATCCGATATGATTTTACAAGGAGACACCAGTATCGATTGGTAAGGGACAATGGTGTCGCAGGGAATTTTTCTCTAATATGGTTGTCAATAAATGGAATAGCTTACCCCCCGGAGGTAAATTGATACGTTTAAAAAGAAATACGATAAACATGGGGTAAATCGAGAAGCTATCCATACTTTGAATAAGATTACAATAAGTATTCTTTATCATGTATATATATATATATATACATATATTGTTTGTAACTGCATTTTTAATTAATTGAGTTGCTATATTTTTGAAATATATGAAATCCATATTTGCTATGGGCATCTTTTTATCAACCACCTCGTTGGGCAT
This sequence comes from Pholcus phalangioides, assembly GCF_987345545.1. Taxonomy (NCBI): domain Eukaryota; kingdom Metazoa; phylum Arthropoda; class Arachnida; order Araneae; family Pholcidae; genus Pholcus; species Pholcus phalangioides. The sequence goes on from NW_028301609.1 coordinate 10,468,335, forward strand.
TTTGCCTGTTGTAGCTTTATTTTTGTATTTGTATGATTTTATCGATTTTTCCCCTCAAGATAAAGTTCTCGACCGTAGAGAAAAGGCCCATAAATACATCAGAAGCATTAGAATAAGCAGTGAATTAATTAACCATCAGTCAAACTGAGTCAAATCTTTGGGGGTTCTACCAAAACAACTTGATATCAACTTGACGTCGACGACAACAATTCGTGACGGAATGTGAACGACAACAATTTCAACATCACCGATGGGAGAAAAGACAATTCCAATTGTCTAGAACTTCTAGCGAGTTTCGTGTTGTTTTATGGCACGCAAAATACATACTGTACCGCAATAAAAATGCAAAAAACAACAGTGTCCCCCCCCCAGGGGGATTCCAAGTTCATTAGCATCTTCATTACGGTAATTAGATGCAGCATCAACCAGGAATTCTTGTCATAATAATGGTACCGGCACCCGTTTTGTGGTCGGGAAGTGATTTAATTACGGAAGGAAACTCAACCTCTTTAATGATTCTTTTTACTTCGAACGAACCTCTTTTCCAACTGTTTTAATTTCTGCAATTCTCTATATTTTCCCTAGAATTACCTCTCATTTTCTATCCCGGGATATGCGGCTTGGCGTGGAGAAATGCACGCACACACACACACATACACACATACAAAAAACGAAAGAATGAAAATGGCCGTTTCCAATTACTTTGAAAACAATGGAGATGAGAAAATAGGGAGGAGAGAGGGTAAAAAAACCAAACACAAAGGGATGTTCGAACAAAAGCATAGGATCGAAGATCGAGTTTTGGATGAATTGAGAGGCTGTTAAGTTAATTAATGCCCGACTTTGGTTTAATTATTTATCTACTTTTTTTTCAAAAAAAAATTTATTATTAGATTTATGGAGATTTTTCTTTGAGATTATTTGCAGCGATGATTTGCAGCCCACGGTTATGAATCATCTTTCTTCTGTTTTTTTTTGTTTGCCTTTCATAATCTTTTAAGAAGATTAAGAAAACAAAAAAATTCTTTAAAGATAATCGTACCTTTTAGAGTTACGCGATCGGAGAAAGGCCGTCTTAACGATTTTTGGGCTCTAGGGGCGCAAATATTTTATTTCATTTTATTTCTGAGGCTGGCATTTTTCAGCTTCGTTTCTAAAAAAACATCTTTTAATAGTGATATTTGGTGTGTGTAATCGAAAGAACAGATTGAAAAAATGTTGAAGTAAGAAATGGGAGAAAAAAAATTGAAATGCAAAATGCATGAGATTTTTAATGAATCGATATGGCCCCGGTTTGAGTAGGAGCACTGGGCATCGACACCCCCGTCCATGGCCCCCACATAGGGAGGGCTGACAGGGCTCTACCCCGGCGGCCCGGGACGGTTCTCATCATTTTTTGCTTTTTCACGCTATAAATTAACTACAGAAGGTGCCCGTTAAAAGTCTGGCCGAGGGGCCCGCAAAATATCCCAGACTAGGGGCTCCGTTATAGGATGTGGGGGCCCATGCCCCCGTCGATTCACTCATTTAAGTGCCTCTGGAAAAGAAGATTACTATTTTCTTTCTTATCCTTCTCCCCTTCAAGTATATTTATTTTGCAGACAGTTTACTATACTACAGTTTACCACATTACCATCTTTGCTCCAAAATAGGGATGGCAGATGGCAGTAACAGCAAGAACACGAAACAAGCACATTCCGGCATGTGCCAATTTGTTAGAAATTCCGTAGAGGAATGTGTTAAGTTTTCTCTTCCCGTTTGTTTGGCATCATACTTATACTTCTTCGCACAGACCTATTTGAAGGTGAAAAGGCATGGCACTCGCGAATGTCGTGATTTCATTGTTCTGAATGTCACTACGAAGAATTTAAATGGGAAAATCCGGTATCAGATCAGAATTACATTCAGTTACGAAATTTATTTTACTATATTGAATCACTAATAATAATACAGGGTGTACTGTAAGTGTTATTGCCGCCTTTATCTCATCCATCGTCCGATGTAGAGGTATGATTCCAATTTAATAAATGCTTAAAAAGAGTTCAAAAATTATCCTGTACCAGTTCTGAGAGTGAAAATACAGTGTTTAAAAAAAATTAAAAAATCTAAATTTCTATACGGTCCACCTTGTTGTCCTGTCTGTCCTTAGGCGAACAAAAAAAAAAATCCAAGTTTCCAATTCGCTGAGATATTTCAATTTGGAAAATGGGGGTAAAGTTATGAAAGAGAACAGCAAAAACTTACGGATAGTGTTTGTTCCTTTCCCTCACTTGTCTTTTCCAACTTTTCACAGATTTTGGAATTTGAATATCTCAGCAAATATTGCACTTATAAACTTGGAATTTTTTTTGTTTGTTGGCCTCAGGAGAGACAGGGCAACAACTTTCTAATCAGAAGTTAGAGGGCAGGGGAACCTATAAAAATTTAGATTTATTTTTTATTGTGTTACACACTGTATTTTCACTCTCAGAACTGGTACACAGCGGTTTTTGAACAACTTTTGAGCATTTTTAAATCGGTATCATACCTGTACAACGGACGGTTGATGCCGCATTGGCACTTGCAGAACATACTGTACAATAAATAAATTTTTAAAGTATATTAGAGTCTATAATCCGGTCGTAGCTAGTCCGGCTTGTCCAGTAATATAGCGTTTCCAGGCGGGCTCCGTTTCTGTATGGAAGAGGTAAACATGTTAAATACACTACGAGTCCAAGTCCCGACGTATATGAGAGGGCCAGGTCCTGGGCAAAGCAGAAGTAATGAGGCAACTGCGCTTGCTGTCAAAGATGCTCCGTTAGTCAATGAACATTTGTTGTTTCAATTTTGAGGCCCCCTCAAAATCGTGAGTCCCTAGGTAAAATGAGGCCGCACTTTCCCACGCGGAAATCGTGGCCTGTCAGTGTCCACGAGCAGAAGTTTACATTATTTAAATGGGTTCGATTGCCTTCCAGGTATTACGGCGATTTCGGCAATCATAACCCTGGTCTGATATGATAAGGGAAAGTCAACTGTGTTCAATGAACATCATTAGGGAGAACATATGACCTGTATTTTACCGCACATTCACGTATTTTCGGCCGTGATGACTTTTTGATAAAAAATTTCTTTATCTTCTCTGTAATCCGTGGACACAAATGATTTTTCATAACCGTAAAAAAAAACCCACATTTTTCTTTTTTTAAATTTCATCCAAATTCATTCCACGATTTCGATGTGATAGGTTTAATTTCAAATGAATTCAGCCTTTGGTTTCTTTGATGGTGATATTTTTTCTCGTCAGTCATCTTTAGACAATTTTAGCAACAATTGGCAAATATTCTGGCGATTAATGGCAATGCACCCGATTTTTTTCGAGGTGAAATATAACCACTTAAATCGATATTACAACGATAGACTCGTAGCGGGAATTTTCATAACTGGGTTGAGTCTTCAAACGCTCTGCCAACGTTTCAAAACGGAAACGCAATTGAAATCTCGTTTCCTTAATTACCTTCCAGGAAAAGTCAATAAGAAAAATAGAAGCGAAAGAAATGGCTTTTCACGCAGAGAGATTCGTGCTTAATATTCATGCATTCCATCCAGAAAAGTCAGAAAAGGTGTGTTTGAATATTTCCTTGGCAAAAACAACAAAAAAATGTAACACCCGAAGATACTTCTTCACGAAGAAGCGTGTGAAAGTAAAACGCGTTTTTCTCTCGAAATATCCAAGAGATTCCACATATTTTTCTTTTTAATCTTTTTTCCCTAACATTGTCATTTTTTCCCCCCTTCATTCAGAAAAAGCGAGGAAAAATAAATAAATAAAAAAGTAGGAAAAATTACTCTTCGGCCGCAGTGCCTTTGACATTGATGGATGAGATTACCTCTAGATACGAACTTCAACATCATGCACATTGCGAAGGCGGAGTTTTTACATCACCTTCTCCGGGACAGAGAGAGAGCAAAAAAAAAGGAGTTCCCGGAAAGAAAAACGTCGACGTGAATGACTTTGCGTGCGTAATGGATGAGAATATCCGAGAAATATTTTTCTTTTCATTTTATTTTTTGGCTAAAAATCTGTACTGACTTCTAATGTTATACACAAGAATGGAGTTGAAAAGCTTATGTTAAACATTTCGGCGGAAGCGGTCTAAGTAAATGTACATTTTCCACTGTTGGAGTTTTTTCTACCTTTTCTTTGATCCGTATACTTTCTAAACTGAGTTACGACGTGCATTCCGTTTTTTTTTTTCAACGTTTACCTGCGGGGAATCTTGTGTTTACTCACCAATATAATGACTCCAAATTAATCTTTTTTGCGAAAAAGTATACGTACATACTATATCATAATAGGTGAGGCCACACGTGGAAATATGAGGAAAGCTGCAGTGAAAAAATACTCAAAAATTTTTATAAAACCTGAATGTTGTGTTTTTGTGCAGTTCAGTGTGGATAATTGTTGCGTACGCATTACATCAGCTGATCAGCATCACATTGCTTGTATTAAGAGAGCAGTCTGATAGGAGTACGAATAAGTTGCTCGCCTAATTTATTTTCACAGCGCCAACTGGTACAATGATTGAGAAGATAATCTTCGAAGAAGATAATCCAAAACACGTGCTAATTGAGTTGGTAACCATAGGAGGAAAGTGACCAAGGATTCTCCTCATTAAGAAGAGGATCCGAGATCCAGGGTCACAAATACAAACGAAAATTCACTCGTCGCCCGGGACCAGTATCTATTTTGGCGCTCACCCCCTCTCTCCGTACGTTTGAACAGAAAAAGAGTAAAGTCAGCGGCCCCTCCCCCGGTCTAGTGCCCTTGGTGGCACCAGAGTTTTCTTGCCTTCTCTTAGTTGCGACCCTGCAAAGATTCATGCTGGTCGAGATCATGGCCATCAAAGAATATGACCAAGGATACTCCTGATTTAGAAGCTAACCTAACCATGAGGAGCTAAACATTTTCGTAGTTGAAGTATATTCACTTCGTTTGATTGTTACCAAAAATTTTGTTTTTTTCCACTTTTATTACCGCAAGTGGGGGGGGGGGGAGGTGGCTCCCTCAAAGAGCTGGGACTGACGCTACCGAACCTGTAGCACACCAACCTACTGTACTATATTTTGAATTAATTACTGTAATTTGAATTTTCTTGTATTTGATTTGGCTTTGGAATTGAAATTCAGTCAAAAAGTTCTTGGATTATTCACCAGAGGGCGTTGAGATAGTTTTATCTGATAAAATGTGTTCAGTTTGTTACATTTTATCTTAGTTCCATGGCTCTGGTCTGTTTTCGTTCAAGAGATATAAGGGTTTAATCCCATGCATGCGTTCATTCTCAAAAATCTATATCGCTCCGATAATTGCATTGTTGGAAAAAATGATTGTTGCTCGTGAGCAATTTCGAAAACTATTGTTATAATGTAACAAAGTCAGTTCAATGTCGTATAAACACTGTTGGAAGATGGCCTAGCTCAAGGTCATCAAAAAGAGCATTGCTGTTGAGAATGGTGTTTATTTTCCAACATGGTTGCTAAGTAACAATGGATGGGAGAAAATTTTGGACAGACAGTGCCTCTAGCGGAAAATGAAGGAACTGTTGATACTATTTTTATAACTTTTATTCTATGAATGCAGTGATTTCTAAGAAGGTTGCCACGACATTCTCGCGATCCGCAGACACTGTACTTTGCTGCTTTAATTTTGTTTAGCCTATGGCCCATATTTTCTTCTCAATGCTCCTCTGTCTTATCCAGGGAACCAGTGTCGTCGAAGCCGGGGGTGTAGTGCACGCCCACGGTATTCTGTATTCTGCACCACTGGTCTGAGCATCTTCAGAATTCATACAAAAATCAAAAACTGCCACATAAGCAGACCACCCATAGATGCAAAAATACTTCCGACGCCTCTGCAGTGACCCCTCCTGCCCTCGTTTAAGAGCGAAACTCTCTCACTCTACTTATTGAATTGATTTTTTTAGCAAATTAATTTACGGTGAACAAAAATAAAGTCTGTCTTCGGACTCCTAACCAGAGTTCAGTGAGCTCTCCTCTTGTGGAGGTTCCATGCTGGGCCGTCCCGACATCATAGGTCCCCGGGTGAAGTGATGTTCTGGGGACCTGTCTCAGCTGGAAGTAACAGCTTACATACTCATTCTGGGGAAAAGAATAATACCATATCTGATATAGAGAGAGAATTGTCTAAAAATAATATAAAAATATATAAATTAAAAAAAATGTATATATACATATATATAATTTTTTTTATGCTACGAATTTACTCTGAATTTTCATGATTTCCTGTGAGAAATTTTTACCTTTTGGCCCACCACAAATTTTTGCACAACACTAGATACGCACTCAAACTGTTAAGTGCACATTTCATTCAGTAGTAATACCCAGGCTTAGACCGGAGTTGTGCTCAACTTGATAAAAAAAAAAAAGGCACACCACTGATTTATAGAATCGGTGAGGAAGAGCATAAATAGGGTGACCATATGAACCGTATCCCTCGGGACATTTACCTTATTTCCCGTAATTTTGGCTGTCCTGAGTTTTTTATATAAAAAAATTATGATTTAAAAAACCAAATAAATTTTTAACTCATTTTAATCCACTAGTGTGGGGCTGACAGAATCCAGTCCTACTACTACTAAACCATACATGTACCTCGTCCATGTTCCTCTGCGTAACCTCTAACGAATTGGTGCATGTTGGAATGTGCGTGTACATGTAGCGAAACCTAACGTGAGGTTTTGTTTCTGTGTAATGCTTGTTATGTGCAGTGCTGCCATCTGCCACCAGTTTTTTCAAACTATGAATAGGAAGTGGAATGATTGAATAATTGTATCGTTGTAGGCCTGTTGCTCTCTGTGGCGAGACTTTAATTTAGAGATCGGCTCTCTCTCGCATTTGCGCCTCGAAGTTGCGAACCACATTAAACCAACTTCAGCCGACCACCACTGCGGCGACGGTGCGGTTCGAACCCGGATCATCGCGATGCGAGTCCGTCACTATGACCACTCGACCACCACAGCGGAGGATCCAGCCTTGGGGGCCTGATACAATTCTCATACATTTTTGTTTTTTCACTATATAAATTTAGTATACAGGGGCCGATCATAGGAAGTAATCATGCCGATCATCCGATTCTGATCATTTTTTTTTTCATGTTATAAATTCGGTATTGGGGGGGAAGAGGCGTGAAAAGTATTGTCTGCGGCCCACCTAAGATACCAGCCTAGGTGCCCGCCGCTGCGGTGGTCGAGTGGTCATAGTGACGGACTAATATTGTGAAGACCCGGGCTCAAACCCCACCGATACTAAAGTGTTGATCGGCTGAAGTTGGTTTTCTATGGTTCGCAAATACGAGCCGTTATTCCTTTTAAAAAATCTCGCCACAGGGAACAACAGACCTACACACAACGGTACAATTTTCAGTCATTACAATTCACATATAGTTCAAAATAACAAGCATTACACAGAAACAAGCTTCACGTTAGGTTTGTAACACATACACTCATAGCTTCCAGCAGGGTCACAACCCCCAAAGCAGTATGTTTTGCGTTGTTCTGCAACGAGCCCTCAGCTGACTGAAAATGTTCTGCGGTAAAAATTCGCTTACACATAATAGCAATGGCACATTCTGCTTTGGGGGCCACAACTAGGAATGAGCAGAAGGGTCTGGTACTCCGGGTGCTAGACCCGAAGAGGCACCGAATTCACTCTTCAACTGCTTCCTCTGCATGGCGAGGGTCGCCAAAATGCTGGTTTGGCCAGGGTGACAAAGTATCTAGTTGCGGCTCTGATTTCCAGCACGGTCCAGGTCTACTTCGACCTCCTGCTCATATCTCTTTATCGAGACAGAGCGGCGGGCTATGATCTGGTTAGGAGGAGGAGCCAGGATACCTGACTCTGTGATGTGGAACGGGCATGCCTTTCGCATCATTTTTGTCGACAACTATCGATTTCTCGTTTAATCGAGGAAATATGATCAGCTTAGGCAACACCGTCTATAGCAGATGGCCTCCGCTCGAAGCTTTGGCGTCACTGAAGAAATCCATTTCACCTGTAGCCATGGGATATAGCAGGCCGACGCATGCGATATCTTTACTTTTTGCAGTATATCTAATGACTATAGGTGAAATGGACTTCTTCAGTGACGCCACGAGCTTCGCGTGGATAAGGCATTCTGCTATAGATGGCATATGCTTAAAACAAGGGTGTCTGCAACTTTTCAGACACGGCGGGCCTAATTGAAACTTCCCGCGAAGTCCGAGGGCCACCAACTCATGTAATTTAGTGATATCTTAATAGAAAAGGCCAATGGAGCCCCGAGTTAAACCGGGACAAAAATAATTGTAGACTCATTTATTCTGAAATTATTTCTTTTAGTTATTATCAATTTTGATTAATTCTGAAATAACTTTTTTCTCTAATTCTGAAAGAGTTTTTGATTAATTTCTGATTAAATTGATTAATTCTGAGATTAAGTTTAAGCTGAAGTCACTTGAAACGATTCTTTAATTATATTTTATTTCAGTAATTCTGAAATTTCTTTCTCAATATATCTTAAAATCGTTTCTTTCAATAATTAAGCAATTACTGTTTTATGGACTGTGAAATAATTTCGACCGGAATGAAATTATTCCTCTGATTGAAATAAGTTATTGTTTTCGCTAATTCTCTATTTGTTTGATAAATTAAAAAATAATTTCTTTCAGTAATTCTGAGTTTTCCCCAGTTTGTTCCGGAATTGTTTCTTTCATTTATTCTAGAATAATTTCTTTTATTTATTCTGGAATTGTTTCTTTCCTTTTTCCTAGAATTATTTCTTTCATTTATTCTGGAATTGTTTCTTTCCTTTTTCCTAGAATTATTTCTTTCATTTATCGTAGAATTATTTATTTCATTTATCATCGAATTATTTCTTTCATTTATCGTAGAATTATTTATTTCATTTATTGTAGAATTATTTGTTTCATTTATCGTAGAATTATTTGTTTCATTTATCGTAGAATTATTTATTTCATTTATCGTAGAATTATTTATTTCATTTATCGCAGAATTATTTCTTTCATTTATCGTAGAATTATTTCTTTCTCTTATCGCAGAATTATTTATTTCATTTATCGTAGAATTAGTTATTTCATTTAGCGCAGAATTATCTATTTCATTTATCGTTGAATTATTTATTTCATTTATCGTAGAATTATTTATTTCATTTATCGTAGAATTACTTATTTCATTTATCGTAGAATTACTTATTTCATTTATCGTAGAATTAGTTATTTCATTTAGCGCAGAATTATCTATTTCATTTATCGTTGAATTATTTATTTCATTTATCGTAGAATTATTTATTTCATTTATCGTAGAATTACTTATTTCATTTATCGTAGAATTACTTATTTCATTTATCGTAGAATTATTTCTTTCATTTATCGTAGAATTATTTATTTCATTTATCGTAGAATTATTTATTTCATTTAGCGCAGAATTATCTATTTCATTTATCGTAGAACTATTTATTTCATTTATCGTAGAATTATCTATTTCATTTATCGTAGAATTATCTATTTCATTTATCGTAGAATTATTTATTTCATTTATCGTAGAATTATTTATTTCATTTATCGCAGAATTATTTATTTCATTAATCGCAGAATTATTTCTTTCATTTATCGTAGAATTATTTCTTTCATTTATCGTAGAATTATTTCTTTCATTTATCGTAGAATTATTTCTTTCATTTATCGTAGAATTATTTCTTTCATTTATCGTAGAATTATTTCTTTCATTTATCGTAGAATTATTTATTTCATTTATCATCGAATTATTTCTTTCATTTATCGTAGAATTATTTATTTCATTTATTGTAGAATTATTTGTTTCATTTATCGTAGAATTATTTGTTTCATTTATCGTAGAATTATTTATTTCATTTATCGTAGAATTATTTATTTCATTTATCGCAGAATTATTTCTTTCATTTATCGTAGAATTATTTCTTTCTCTTATCGCAGAATTATTTATTTCATTTATCGTAGAATTAGTTATTTCATTTAGCGCAGAATTATCTATTTCATTTATCGTTGAATTATTTATTTCATTTATCGTAGAATTATTTATTTCATTTATCGTAGAATTACTTATTTCATTTATCGTAGAATTACTTATTTCATTTATCGTAGAATTAGTTATTTCATTTAGCGCAGAATTATCTATTTCATTTATCGTTGAATTATTTATTTCATTTATCGTAGAATTATTTATTTCATTTATCGTAGAATTACTTATTTCATTTATCGTAGAATTACTTATTTCATTTATCGTAGAATTATTTCTTTCATTTATCGTAGAATTATTTATTTCATTTATCGTAGAATTATTTATTTCATTTAGCGCAGAATTATCTATTTCATTTATCGTAGAACTATTTATTTCATTTATCGTAGAATTATCTATTTCATTTATCGTAGAATTATCTATTTCATTTATCGTAGAATTATTTATTTCATTTATCGTAGAATTATTTATTTCATTTATCGCAGAATTATTTATTTCATTTATCGCAGAATTATTTCTTTCATTTATCGTAGAATTATTTCTTTCATTTATCGTAGAATTATTTCTTTCATTTATCGTAGAATTATTTCTTTCATTTATCGTAGAATTATTTCTTTCATTTATCGTAGAATTATTTCTTTCATTTATCGCAGAATTATTTATTTCATTTATCGTAGAATTATTTATTTCATTTAGCGCAGAATTATCTATTTCATTTATCGTAGAACTATTTATTTCATTTATCGTAGAATTATTTCTTTCATTTATCGTAGAATTATTTCTTTCATTTATCGTAGAATTATTTCTTTCATTTAGCGCATAATTATTTCTTTCATTTAGCGCATAATTATTTCTTTCATTTAGCGCAGAATTATCTATTTCATTTATCGTTGAATTATTTATTTCATTTAGCGCAGAATTATCTATTTCATTTATCGTAGAAATTATTTCTTTCGTTTATTCTGGAATTGTTTCTTTCATAAATTCCAAAATTGTTTCTTTCATAAATTCCAAAATTGTTTCTTTCATCTAGTATGAATGTTTCTTTCGTCAACTCCGACCATTTTCTGAACTGCTGGCCACAATAAAATGGATCGCTGGATCCTATCACAATAAATGAATAGCATGGATCGCTGTGGCCCGCGATCCATGCGTTGAAGACTCCTGGCTAAAACACAAAGAGCATTGGTTTTGTGCATCGAGAAGAAATATAAGTTTAACTTTATTAAGTTTAAATTTAAGTATAACTTTATTTCTCCTGTACGGTTTTGTGTGTGTGTGTGTGAAAGCGTTTATATAATTCTTTTCTCTTCAAAGTCGAAAAAAAATTCTCGAAATTTTTTTTTTTCCACGATAGAAAATTTTCAAGTTGTTTTCTTGAAAAAGAAAACTGTTGCCTCGAAATTTCTTCCTCCAAATGGATAAAATGACGTAATACAATTTGATGTTGAAAAAAAATTAAACTGAGCCGAAAATATACCGCTAAAAGTTTAATACTCCTTATTGCATGAACTTGTGATGACGTATATGCAATCTGGGAAACGAACGAATCAAAACAGGTTTCTTCTTTCGATCTGAATAAGAAGTCTTTGATGATTGGTTCAGCCACGAACTGAACATAGCACAGGTTGTTGTTATTTTTATTTTGAAGGGTTATGTTTGTTTACATGCGGTAAGTTCAATGTCATTCAACTCCGTCTCGCAGCATGTAATTAATTTAATACAAAGATTAATTAATCAATCATGATTTTGTGGATATCTTTAAACATCGGAAATAAAATAGACGCGTAAATTTTGTTAGAAATCTCTTTATTATTAAAATCCCGTTTTTTTCGGTCATCTTTGTAGCTGTGGATCCCAGTGGTTGATGCATATTTTGACAGGAGGCCGACCGGGACCCCTGTCAAAATATGCATCTACCATATGCATGGCTCTACCCCCACATAGGTGACTCGATAGAAAAATATCTACCCGTGCGGGATATATTTTTGGCGGCCCCCATCCAGTGGCAGGGCTTGTTTCTTGCATGGGAAAACGGGCCAAAAATTGACTGCCTTGGTCTCAACGCCATATGTAAGAGGCCCCAAAAATTCATATTTGCCCAGGGGCCAAACTTTTGACGAGACCCTACCCACTAGCATCCTGGAACTGCATCTTCAAACATTAGGATTGATCCAATCCTGGACCTCAATGCATATGCATGTTCCACCCCAGGTGCCTCGTGATAATTAGATTTGGTACTATGTTTTTTTTGGAGAGCTATTATGTGAATTAGTATTCATAATGCAGTTTCAGCTATGTAGGCACCTCCCCAACCACCCCAGAACGAACAACACTTTTACCCATGAAGGCTCCTGAGACTGTTGAGATGGCCCTGCACCAGTTTGCCGCATTGTCAACCTTTCCCCCCTCAAAGGAAGCCCATGACCATAGTTAAAGATTTCCGTGAGACATTATGTATATTTTCATTCATGATGTACAAGTTTGAGTGTATATTTATGCATCAATTTGAGCGAAATGATTACACAAAGTCATTTGCCACATAAAAATTATACTATGCTGCCGCCCAGAGGCAGGGAGGGGCACAGGGATAGTCTTCGAAAGCCGCTCCACCCTGAATACTATCAAAATTTAAAAATATTTTTGAATGTTTTTGTAATAGTTGGAATACAGAAAGTAAATAACTGTAGGTCTATATGCGCTGTGATGGTCGAGTAGTCAGAGTGTTGGACTCTGGATCGTAAGGTCCCGGGTTCGAACCCTACCTGGTGCCACAGTTATGGTCGGTTGAAGTTGGTTTTATGTGTTTCCCATATTCAAAGTGCAAATGTGAGTCGATATCCCAGTTGAAAAGCCATAGAGAGAAACAGGCCTAAAAAAGTAGCAAATATTCAATCATTACACTTCCCTTCTGAAATATAGATGCCAGCACTGAAAAAATATGCACTCAGACTGTTAGGTACACACACTTACACTTCTGACACAACTCACTAGGTAGTAAATTACCCATGGCAATAGACCTGAATTGTGCTCGGGTTGAATGAAAGAAAGGTTGCCGTTGTGGCTAAAAATTTTATATTGGTACCTAAAATATTCTATGTGTGATCACTAGATCAGGCAGAAACAATATGCTTGTTTCCTAAAATATTTGGTTGGCACCTAGATTTTTTCTCGATTTGCTATAAACATTATGCGCAAATGACCGGTTGAATAGTGCATTTAATTTTTTCTGGACAATTTTTTTTATATAGAATTTGCAAAACTTGGAATCTGTTGATCATTCCAATCTAATTATGACAGCTATCTTTAATGTATTTGTCATTGAATTTCTAGTTATGGGAACGAGAGTGACTCCTTCTGCGATCCATTTTGCTGATAAACCTCTTGCCGGCGTTCCACGTCTTCTGGATGACCTGCAGCGACTTATCGAAGACAGGGAATCTGCTGATATTGTATTCATCATTGGACGAGAAGAAATTCCTATCTACGGCCACCGCTTAATATTACGAGCGAGGTGATTTTCTTTTGAGATTTTTGTATTGCAAATAATATATTTACTGGTCGTGGTAGCCCAGGTCAATAATATACTCGCCTAAAGTACCAAGGGATGTTTAGAGGTGTCGCGAGTTCGATACTCGGTTCATTCTTCTCAGAAACTTTCCTGACACAGGTACACAGCAAATACGGCAGCATGGGCGCGGAAAAAAATTGCTACTGCAGAGAGTCCCACATCAAGGGGTTAGCGCACCAACTCCTCGATGAGTATAAAAAACAAGCATGCATGCCGTTTGGAACCACCAATAAATTGTGGGTCCTGGTCTAATTAGCCCTCATGTGCAGAAAATGACTGTGGTGTGACAAAAATGATCAAATAAAATTGGTGATTATTTGATGACTGCATAATGGATTTGGAGTTATTATTAGTTGTGTTGATCATTAAAATACAAATACAACGCAAGGCAAAATGCCCAACGAGATGGCTGAGAGAAAGGTGCCCATAACAAATCTATTACAAAATGCTGTAAATAGATTTAACATAATTAACAATGAGAGCATTTAACGTTACTAACAACACTGAACAAAAAATTTTGACGTTTCTGCAGCCGAAACTAAATTTTATAATTTCTTATGCAATTCTGTGTGCTGAGCGCAAATTTGACCATATGTGTGGTACAAGTTGAACATTACTTGATAATCTACCTACACTTTGATTTACTATATTCTATATGCGTATATACTTTCGTTTCTTTAAATAAATATACTATACAATATGTACTATTCTTAATTACTTTTCTCTGCTGCCTCTCTTGGACTGACCTATCTCTCCGCTATCTTTGATTCTCTATCTTCTGGTACTCCATCAGCAACGCTCTATATGGAAGAGAACCTCTCATTTTCACAACAAACAAGAAAATGAAGGCAGCAACCAATCCTATAACTTACATTAAAAAATCAGATGAATTAGATTTCGATATTCCAATGGTTCTTAATAGAGATGGGATGGATGGATATTTGGCTGCTATTAGGTATTCAGCTTATTTGCCGAATATTCGGTTCGGCCAAATTTTGCTGAGATATTCAGCCGAATATCTGTGTTAACCACGTCCGGGTCACCAGAAAACCATGCTCGGAATTTATTGCATGCCCAAACCACAGCAAGCTCTTCTTGTGCAGTAACCGAATAGTTCTTCTCGGCTGTGTTTAGGGTGCAGCTAGCGTATGCTAATGGTTTCTCTCCATTGGATTCAACCTGTTGTAGTACGGCTCCTATGCCAATGCTAGACACATCTGTATACATTTTCAAAGGACAATTCATCTTTCTAGTGGTCAAAACTGGTGTGCACATCAAGACCCTCTTCAGTTCTTTGAATGCCTCCTGATGAACTTTTTTCCACTTGAAGGTCCGATTCTCTTTTGCCAACTGGTAGAGAGGATGAGAGATATCTCCGAAATGTGGGACAAATTGTCGATACCAACTGCACAGTCCAAGAAAATGTTGAAGTTGTTTGACAATTTTCGGTTTTGTAATCTGCTGGATTGCATCAGTCTGACTGGGTTTTACGTTCCAACCCTCTCGGATTAAATTGAGCCCCAAATACTCGAGGGTTCGTTTATGAATTACATCATTTGTTAAGACTACATTTTTCGGGTTAATTGTTAATCCAGCATATCCCTTAGACAAGTGAAAACAGTTTCTAAATTTTTTAGATGTGACTGAAAATGTTTGCTGTACATGACAATATCGTCAAGATAGAAATCAGTACATTTACTGACTAGGTGATCCAAGACCATTGTCATCATTCATTGGAACGTGGCAGGGGCATTGTTCAGGCCGAAAGGCATAACTTTGAATCTGTACATGCCGGCTCTGTAACAAATGCTGTCTTGTCCCGGTCTTCTAACCTGATGGGAACCTGCCAATATCCTGATGCCAGATCAAACATAGACACATACATTGAGTCACCTATTCGCTGAAGAATTTGATCAATACAGCGCATAGGATAACGATCGGGTGCAGTAATTTTGTTCAATTTTTTAAAGTCAATTACAAATCCCACAAGAGATTAGCACACCAACCTCTCGATGAGTATAAAAAAAAAGACTGCCGTTTGGAATCAGCAATAAATTGAAGGTCCTGTGGTTTAATTAACCCTTTTGTGCAGAAAATGATCAAATGATCAATTTCGCAACCAATCAGCTATTTTTAATTTAAAAATTCTTGTTAAATATTTCTGACCAATAGAGCCAAGAAATTTAAGCACTGAAAATGGTCAAAATAGGCAGGCAAAAAAGGCACTAAAAATGCCTAAAATAGGCACTAAAAAAAGGCATTTATAATTTTTGAAGGGAAGAAAAAATAACTAAACACAAAGGCTCATTTTAGTATCCAAAAACTAGTTGAAAAATTGGTTGCACTTAATCTGGCTATTGTTTTAATTATAGTTTATAATACCTGCATTATTATCCAAGTTAAATTGATTTCAAGCCCAAAATAAAATGTTAGTAGACTCTCAGGATTAGGCCAAATCTAAGACCACCATTACCAGACGCAGAGCCGGTAGAGAAAATGATCTGTGGGGCTCCCTCAAGTTGCGAATAATCCTCGTTTATTTGTTGTATCATTATGAATATTCTTTGTAATTTGTATAATTGAAACATGGCTATCTTGTTCTATTTTTGTAAAAAAAAATAACTTTTTATATATTACCATGTATGCGGAACTCCTTCAAGCATGGGGACTTGTGTAGTCACATCTGTCACACAACCCTGAGGGTTACTCTGGTCAATTTAATTGAATACTAAATATGTGTATTTAATAAATAACCATGGTTGTCTGCAGTGCATTTATAGTGTGACGATAACTAATACTGAGAGTTGGAAAATTTTAAAAAGAGCAATTCCATTGAAGTTCTCACTGCTCAAAATATCCAAGTTTCACAGATTAGCATAACCAACGAAACTGGGCTGGAAGAGATCTCAGCAACGGCAAGTCCAGTAGCAAAGTTCTGGTGTTCATTTCGTAGCATAACCAATAAAAGATATTAATATTCTGAGCAGTAGCCTATATAAGTACAGTTGTATTCGCACATTACACCCTTTTTACATTTTTCAATACCTATAATACATTACAAATGTATTTTCCACTTACAGATTTCTTAGCCATTTAAAATGTACCACTTGTTATGCTATTGCATCACGAAATTGACATCTCTCGTTTTCCTGATACTGTGGTGGTTGTTGTTAGCAAAATTTAGATTTCTCAATAAATAAGGTTCTCTAATCTTTTCTAGCTTATTTTGACAATAAGAAAATTCTGGTTTTATGTTTTTTTTACAAATTGACGAAGCCTTTATTGATGCCAAATAGAATGTTGGGGAAAAACACGCTTGCAAATGAGTAATACTCTCCCAGATTGCTTTTGAGTCATCTGATCAACACTATACTTTATTTTGTTTTAAAACTCAATGGTTTCAAGAAATTCTTCCTCACTTTGAGGATATATATTTCAATGTATTAAACTTTAGTACAAAAATACTTTCCTTTTTCCACACTTTAGAAAATGCTCAATGAATTGTCTTTATATGTTATCCAAACTAGTTTCTCATAAAAGGTTTCTCATGCAAAATATGTCTTCAATCCTTTTTTATTATACCAACCAAGGTAGTATTATTATGTTCCAGTTTTTCAGCAAGTATTTGTGAAGTAAAACCGTCATCAAGGGGTCAAATTTCTACCAGCGTTCTGAGAAGATTCAGTGATTCCCATTACTAAATTTTTTGTCATATTTTTATTTCACCATTTGTAGCCACCATTACCCAGACCATTCAATCGCCCACAGGGGGCTGATATTACCCACTTTGGAAAACACTGAATTAGCCGAAGCCCGAACATCTGCCTTAAAGAAAATCTTATGCCATGATTCGACAAAATATTTGCTGTGCGTGCAGTTAAAGTGTATAACGTTACTGGTCAAATTGGTCCTTCTAGGTGTAACTAAAAATTCATCTCAAACAATTTTTTTTTTCAAATTTGTTATAGTTATACAGTATAAAGGTCTTAGTATTGTTAGGAAAAATCATGCAATTTCAGCAATCTAAACAATACGGTTCGTTGTGAAAATCGAGCAAGATCGAAAACGATCAAAATAACCGGCGTAGCCCATCTGGTGTTAACAGATTCTGTGATGTAGAGGACCAGAGTCTGATGTATAGTTTTTCACACTTTGGTTAGGGGTCATTCAAGCATTGGCGTACGCAAGGGGGTTTTGCCGCTCAAGTCGAGATTATAGTGTTATTTTACAGGGAAAAACGTAATCCCTCCCCCGAGAGGGAAAAAATTGAAAACCCCCTTTGAGAAAATTCTGCTTACGCCTATGCATTCAAGTATTACGTCAGCATCGATGGGGGGGGGAGGTGCGATTTGCTGACTTTTGATGACAAGGGGGTGGGGGATTTTGATGATGCTTATACGTCATCAACTACCCTTTATGGTAATATGAAATATTCTTAATGGCATCTTACTCAGTGCGCCAAAAACAAGAGAAACCTTTTTATAGTTTGTGTAGGCACCTGAACTAACATCCCCCCTATTGATAAGTCATCTACAGAGCCACTTAAGTGATATCTAAATGTTCCGCGGAACTGGAAATGTGTCTGGGCCACTCAAGTACTCTAGAAATGTGTTGCAGGCCGCTTAAGTAGTTGCTCTGAAGCTGTGCCGCGCGTCACTCAAGCTATCCGGGAATGGGCCCGCTGGTAACTTGAGTGATGTAGAACCGCACTGGGTGCTGCTTAAGTGCTCTAAAACTGTGCCACATGTCACTCAAGGGATCTCTAAATGTGCCACGGATCGCTTAAGTGTTCTGGAATTGCGTTACAGGTCACTTACGTGATCCGTAAATGTGCCACTGGCCTACTTGAGTGGTCTGAAAATATTTCACGGGCCGCTTAAATGCTCTGGAATTGTGTCACGGGTCACTTAAGCGATCTGTAAATGTGCCGCTTAGTTAATTTTTACAAAATTAGGTTTGAGGGGTACAGGGCACATCAAGTAACTTCCGGGCCACATTTGGTCCGCGAGCCGAGGGCTTATCTCATATCTTAGAAGATGGGTAGTAATGGATTTCTTAAAAAGAAATTTTGCGTTCTTCAAATAGCATTGAATTTAACAAAAATTGATTATAATAACACATAAAAGGTAATTTCTTCCGAAATTTTAATTAAACAAATAAATTTTGCATTAAAAAAATAAATTTTTGATCGTCGGGGAGGCGCACGAGCCCCACTATTCCCCCCCCTCCTCCCCCGCATACGTCTCTGATCCCACCAATATGCAGGAATACCAGTTAGCGGTCAAAAATGGCAAAAAATTTGCTGACGTAATACTTGAACGGCCCCTTATATAAATTTTACTGCTTCTACCGCTCTAGTCTAATTTTCATGCCATATTTCAACAGTTGTTTTGACAAGTCGTCGTATGAAGTCGTAATTTATTTTCAAATTGTTTTTCTGAATTCCAATCAACATGGTTGGGTACCAGCCCATGCTATGTGTTGATAACACAACTGGATTCTTGAAGGGTTTGTTCAGGTTTTCGACTGCCTAATAAACTTTTCAATAGTTTAAAATTATTCTCAATGCTATTTTGAATTTAAAACTTGAAGTACCAATTTTATTTAAAACTAATGAATTTTAAGAAAAACCAATATTCAGCCATTGAATATTTGTTAGTTCAATATCATGTTAATGCAGTGTATATCAATCTTCAATGATAGATCAATGTGAATCACTTAAAAATTATTCTTATTTAGTTTCCAAACCAAAAACTTATATTTCATTCAAAATCGTTATAATTTTGAAAAAAAGCTGATATATATATTTTTTCTGCCGTTGAATGTTCGTTCCATCTCTACTTTGTATTGTGTGGGAGATTTTTCCCCCATAGGGATAATAGTTCATTAACTTGAATTCCATCCATAACGATGGATCCCTAATAATGATAATTTTCTTCAGTCATTTGAAAATCTTCATACCAAGATTTCATTGTGTATTCAACAGCCTGCTCAACTTAGTTTTATGGTGTATTCGAATACTCTACGTGAGAAAATATTTCAAAGTAAAGATCACAAAGAAACAATATTGTATCCGTGTTCACTATAATCCTTGCACACACACCCCCCCCCCCCAACGATTTATTCTTTCGAAATTTAACTTTCTTTCCTTCAGTTCACGTATGAATGGTCTGGTTACAGTCTTGATGGTTTGTGGTCATCAAGGTTGTGTGCTAACGTCAATTATTTCTAAGTATTCTTGTCCCTCAAAGCTATGCCGAAGAGAGAGAGAAATCCATGATTGATTTGATTGATGGCGGATCTTTCGACATTCGTGTAGCTCGACGGTACGTAGCGAAGGAATGCCAGTTAGCGGTGTCGCCTCAAAAGAAATTCCTAGAGCAACCTTCGTTATGCTCCGAGTGCCAGTCTTTCGGGATCAGTCTTACGGAACACCGACATTCCCTATCATTCTACGCTCTTCCTTCCTCTCGGCATACACATATTGTGCGAAATCTAATTTCGGACTTCGAACTCTCTCCCCCCTTTTCCAAAGCCAGATAATTGAAGTCTAACGCGGCAGAGTCGGTCTTGACACCCCTCGCAGCAAAAGCCGAGCCGGGTGATGTTATTCAAAAGCGTTTCGGCATAGGATTGAAGCTAGAAATTCGGAAGTAGGAGGAGTTTTCCCAGAATGTTCTAGATCTAAATCGAAATTTGATCAAGGGTTCTCTGGGATGGTACCGGAGCCTACGGAAGCGATACCCGCAGAAAACCCGGTAAAAATCAATGATTCAACCTTCGTCTCGGTCTGGCCGCGTCTGTGTTCTGTGTGTATAGAGGTTCTTCCTACCTACCTTTTCCTCTTTGTTCAAATATCTGGAGCTCTCCCTTATTTTTGGCGTCGGAGAAAGTTCGCCTCGAAGAGCATATTACAGAAGTTCTTTCAGGCAACTCTGAGGAAAAGATGAAGGTGGCACAGAGTGGGAGCTATAGGGGGAAAAATTACGTACTGTGTAAATTCGGTGGCAGGAATAAGGGGATTGATGGTACTTTCCCCCCTTAAGTTAGGAATCTTGTCTGTGCTGTCAACATTGGGTGCGGGAAGGCTCCTAATAATGGCTGACTCAGCAGGTTTGATTGGATTCGGAATTGTCCATAGGAATTCTCGGTACTTTTTTCTTTCCGGAATGATGGGGTGTGTCAATAATCATTCCAGAAATATGTCTGTGATTGGCAGTTGTTGCCTGGGATCCAATCTTCACAAAATGGAGCTGAATAAGTCGAGGGCTAGTCGAGATTCAACAATGCCTTGTGATCATGTGCGATAGCATAAGCTCAGTCGAGGAATCAAAAGCGGAACAAAGCTCATGTTTATTTTATGATATAGGAATCTCAAACACTGCTCTGTCTTCAATCACCCTTGTTCGATTTTGAGGAGGTGGGGTACAAGTATCGATGCCTTGTTTGAATTTTGTCTCTCAGACCAGCAGTAGCGTACTCAGGATTTTCTCAAGGGGTATCATGTTTTTAATTGTAAATGCAAGAAAATACCATAATTTCAGCTCTTTTGTGTACGTTAGCGTACACCAGTGTTTCCCAGCCATGGTCTACTTAGGACCATATTTTCTTCTTGTGCCCCCGTGTTTTTTTTAGGGTCCCCCATTCTCCTCATCTAGTAGCAAAACTCTTTCTACACTTATTAAATTTATTTTTTGAGTAAACTTAATGAACAAAAACATTTTCAAGTGAGGTCGACCTCCAGTAAGCTAGTGTTCATTGAACTTCCTATAAGTGGAGTTTCAATGCAGGGCCGTCTCAACATCATGGGCACCCCCGAGCAGAGCGTTGTTCTGGGGGGGAGAGGGGTTGCTCATACTAAGCTGAAAGTAACAGCTAACATATTTACATACTTATTCTCGAAAAACATAGTATCAGATCTCATCATGTAGCCCCCTATGGACATAAAGCTCCCACAGGCCATGCATGGATGGGCGCATACGTTAAGATAGTCCTGGTTTTATATGTAGTTCTGCTGGGTTCTGAAAGTGGTCACAGTTTTCCCATCATATTTTACTCTCTCTTAAAAACTTTATTTCTTCATATTTGAACTTTTTTTCACAGCTCTGTTTAACCACCGGCTATTGCTTCCCGTAAGTCATATTTTCACCCCTAATTCCCTAAAATATCCCAGGACCACAAGGGCTTCCCCCTTGCATATTGCCTCAGGTTGAGAAACACTAGGTGGAGGCTAGCGGGGTTTTTCAAAGTGTGCGTCGTGGCTCAAAAATGTGTCGTGAAGCCTTGTCGCACCGAGCTGAGGATAATGAAGTATATCTACTGATAGCTGTTACGAAGGAACCAGAGTTTTCACCGGATTTATACGGTTATTACTCTCATGGTAGGTGTAGACTGAAGGGCAGGAGAGCCGTGAGCTCCACAAGTTTGAGAATCGTTGTTATAGAAGATAATGGCTATATATAGGGTGTTTCAGAACTCATGACACATCCATTAGAGGGTGATAGAACACAACTAGACGAGCACAAATCACCATGCAACCCACGCCCGGAACTCAAGTGATTGAGGGCGCTTCTCAACACTACATCGACGGTGTAAAGCCTGCGTCACTATTGGCGGCCGCAGTTTTGAGCAGCTGCTATGATGCCTCTGTGTAATTAGAAGTTATTTTTCCTTATATTCATCGGTGTTCTGTCATTCTGTCTCTCTATCTTGTTTCTTATCATTTCATTACACAGCATGTACCGCCCTGAAACGCCTAACTACTACTACTAAACCAGACATGCACCTCGTCCATATTCCTCTGAGGAACTTCTAACGAATTGGTACAAGTTGGAATGTGTGTATGTACAGTGAACCTTCCGTGAAGTTAGTTTCTGTGTAATGCTTGTTATGTGTAGTGCTGCTATCTGCAATCAATTTTTTAAACTATGGCTTTTTCTCAACTCATAGAGAATGAAGTGTAATGGATGAATAATTGTAACGTTGTAGGCCTGTTGCTCTTAGTGGCGAAACTTTTTAGCGGGGAGATTGACTCGCATTCGCGCCTCCAACTTGGGAATCGCAGAAAACCAACTTCAGCCTACCACCACTGCGGTGACGGTAGCGCTTAACTACTGGAGTTCCGAGCATGGGTTGTACGGGCTTGTCTTATTGTGCTCTGTCACCTCTCTTAAGGTATGCACCATGAGTTCTGAAACACCCGTTCCCAAGTTGCTCGCGGGAACTAGGAACACCAACTGATAGCTGAATGCTTATTCTCAAGGGCTGGAGACAGCCCGCGACTCGAAGCGAAAATCGATTTTCGTCAATGTAATCAACTGAATGAGGTCCAATCCACTTAAAAATGAAATGCACCCGCGGGCTTTACTTAACACAAAATATTCTGGAAATTTATCCTTTGTAATTTTAATTGTAATGAATTAAAGTGCAATACCCGCTCATTATTATCATCCCAGCCGTTCATATTGGCAATTAGTAAGATTTTATATCGGCTTCTTGTTTTTTTTTCCCCCTTTTTTATACTATAACATGAACGTGAACTGAAATTAAACCACGATTATTTTCGTGATAAGCCAAACGTATCTATGTATTTACCGCTGAAATTATTCGTTTATCGCCATAATAATTTGCGAATGCGGTGAATTGGATTCACGTGTATTCAGTTCAAAGAGAGATAGGGAGAGAGAGAGACCAAAATTAGTTATTGCACCAATCACGTTAATAACGACGCTTGAAACAGACTCACGAAACAACACATACACACAGAGATAATAATGCTCTCCCGCCGCTGTGCCACCAACATGTCCATGATGCACCACCACAATCTTTGTAGTATTATACAGAGAGAGAGCAGCTCTTGAATGACCGCCATTTTCTAATGGCTTTCGAGTTCTTGTGTTTTGCTTGCTTGTTTGTGTCCGCATCTCTCTCTCTCTCTCTCTGATTGCTTGCTCATTCCGCTAATGGACGTCCTGGGCTCCCTCGTGGGACCGTGGGATGCACACCGTGGCATAAAACTGCCTTTTAATGCGCGGCAAAGTTATTTACAGTGTTGTGATCTCTTAGGATGGCTTCACCTTGCCGCTGGTTGTAGTAGCTGAGTAGTGCTTCGCTGTAAATACCGAAACATCTTCGATTAATGTCTGAGGGGACCCTTTTCCTGTCCCTTTTTCCCCCTCCACTGTTTGTTTTGAAGAGAGTTTTTATAACTCTATAGCCGTGATCTTCGAATGAAAGTATCCGCGTCTTAAAGATCTAGAAAGTAAAAACCACGGTGTCGGAAAAAAATTTATGTGTGGGTTTTTAGGACAGAGTAAAAAAAAAAAGATATTTATGTGACTTGAACAGCAGCCAAAATGGGCCCGGGTTTCTTCTTGGTCTCGGTCGTTGCAACAGCATTTAGTTGATAAATTTCCTGCTCTGGGTGAATGATGAGCTCGGTTGTACGTCCACGAACAAATCAATGATAGGAATCCTTTCCTCTGTGCTCAAATAATGCAGACATTAAAAATACATTTTTCACTGACGGGCCGATGAAACATTGCAATTTTATAGAGAGAAAACCTAGCTATGCAACGATACGCTATGTTACAACTGTAACTGTAGGTAAGTGGTTCCCAAAGTGGACGATATCGCTCCTTGAGGGGGGTAGTGGTTCTGGCCAAAAGGATGGTGAAAGCTACGTGCACGATATTGTATCCTATAAATTTCCTTGGGATGGAAAGGAATATTTTTATTACCCAAAGCGGGTGGATTGATGACTTTATATTTTGACCAATTTGTGAGTAGGAAGGATCAATAAATTTTTAATGCGCTGGATGAAGAAGTGAGAATTGTGGGTGGTAGCCATTCATATTTGTTTTAGTCCGCTCGGTGTCACAATTCTCCCAGTCCTTATTGGCTAAGGTGCGACCCTCTTCAACAGTCTCTCCCGAGTAGATCGACCTTTAAAAGTACGATCTGGGTTAAGTAGTCAATTATTTGTTTTCCTATGCCGCGGTTTTGGAAATAGATACAGATTCTAGACCTCCAGACCTATCGTGACCCCCGCTTTGTCCCGCTAGGGAATAAGTAAATTCTGGACTGGGTCAGATTCTAGACCGTGGGCGGGGGGGGGGGGGAGGTCTTCAACCTATTTACGGTTACGAGCACAGTCTTTGTCTCATCATCACCAAAAAGGCTACCATACGGCAATTTTGACCACTCTCAAATTCCAACAGCGTAATGCTATTTTTTGAACATGCAGGTCTAATGGTGTGTTTGATTGGAGAGACGCTCAGTAACTAGGGGGAGTACGAAATCTTGAGAGCTGTAATATCAAGAGCTCTCAGTAGCTTGACTAAGCACTGCGTTGCTAGCAAGCAACCGCTCATAGATTTGAAGATGACTTTTAAAGCCCCTTTGATCAAATCAAAGACCGCAGGCAAGAGCTGCAGTCTCGAGTGCCCAGAGAGAGAGAGATTGCCGTCCCCAATAGAAACTCCCATTTAAAAGAATTTTCTCTGTAATCAGCTATCAGGCCTACAAAAAAAAAAATGTGGAATACGAACAAGCAAAAATAAACTCATGTTTGCTTCCGAAGAATTTGGAAGAGACAAAAGAAAAGACTTAAAAAATACTCGTTAAGCACAAAACACATACACGGCATATTCCGACATGCACCACTTGCAGCTTCAACTATAGATTCTCCATCTCGAGTTACCAGGGGCCACCAATGGAGTTATATCTGCCTGTGCTCGCCCTTGTTTGGGGTGCAACCCTATTGGCTTTAGGAAAAAATAATTAGGTAAACATAACGTGGTCAGTTATCGACGAATTACAATTTAGTCATGAATGAATTTCTCGGACATTTTCTGCGACTTCGCATCGAAATTCTGGAGAGAAAACTTGAAACTCTCGAACCGAATTTATAAAGACTGTTTCTGAGTCAAAGGAAAATATAGAAGAGGGTTTTTTTTTTTTCTCAACCTCCTCCAAAATGTGCAATTCAAATTCGAAGAAGGCCGTGTTTCCACACTTATACATTGTACATAAAGAAGCACTCTTTCCCACGCACTAAAAGTACTCACTCACTTACTACTCGCTCCATTTCTATCCTTCCCATAGGGACGTAGACAAAAGTTGTATTTTCGGACGTGTTTTATATGCATAAAATAAGAAAATTCCACTGTGCGGTGTCAGACCATTGCCAAGAACGCTCGTCCAATGATAAGAAATTTCGGCCATTTTTAGTCTTTTAGTTATTTATTTACATTTTTATCTCCCTTTTTTTTTTCAAGGTGAAGTCACCCTTAAGAATAATATTTTAAGATAAGAAAAAAAAAGGACTTCAAGCAATAAGAAAACATAAGAAATCGATGATTCTTGTACCTCTTCTTCTTTTTTTCCTTTTCGTTTGTGCTTGAAGAATTCTACCAAACATGGTGTGTGTGTATGTATATGCACTTTTTTTTTTAAAAGCACCCAGAGAAAGTTCCAGAAACGGGAGGGGAGAAGAGCAGAATAACGGCAAAGGATCCATTCTGTATAAAGGCTCCATGCCATCTTGGAATCTTCGCCTTCATACTTGGAAAATGGGAGGTTGGGGGGGGGGGAAGGGAGGGGGCAATGCTCGGAATAATCGAAAGGATGTCTTCTTTCTCCAAGGATGCGGAAGAGGATTCGGAATTTCTTTTTGTCTTTTTCCCCAATATCGTTGGCGAATTTCCGCGTGCCAAGTTTAATTTTAAAAAATATCGAATGATATCGGATTTTTATTTAAAGTCGAGAGATTTCTTTCTTTTTTTTTTTTT
The DNA here is from genome assembly GCF_987345545.1 of Pholcus phalangioides. Lineage (NCBI taxonomy): Eukaryota > Metazoa > Arthropoda > Arachnida > Araneae > Pholcidae > Pholcus > Pholcus phalangioides. Next base: position 10,494,744 of record NW_028301609.1, read on the forward strand.
CTTTAAAGTTAAATAACTTTTGGATGTGATTGGAGGCCCCCGCCTTCCCCCCCGCTTTAGGACACCCCCCCTCCTTATCCGCCTTCCATACTTGATATTATTATTATCGGGAGTTGTTTTCGCTTGAAGTGTTTGCGATTGTTTCGTTCGCTGTAAAAGAATAAATTTTTTCGCATCTCCTTTTTTTGCTTCTTATTTCTCCGATGTTGAAAGAAATTGATAGAATTTCCTCTTGGTTTTCGATATTTCTATGTATGAATTTCTTCTTTTTTTCTGAGTTTTTTTTTTGTTCTCGGAAGAGAAGGCGGAAAGAGCCTCTCTCTCTCCTCGGTCGATAACGTTCGATTTTTTAAGTAGAATTATATGTGTTTATGATTTTTTTTTTTTTTTTTGCTCTTTCAACGAGAAGTTTAATCTTTGTAATTTTTTGATGAATCGGTCATCATTTAGATTTCTCATCATCACGATGGAGCGGAGCCGCCCCAAACGGGGTGTGCGACAGGTGCGGCCGCGGACACCGCGATTGGGGGGGGGGAGGGGCGTATCCCGATTTCCATCAATTCTGGGATTGTTTTTTTTTCTTTCATGAATTCTCAATTTTCATCAATTTTTTTTTTTTTTGACACTCAAATGTTCTGTGATGTTTCTGTACTGTATATGCCCTGCTAAGGAATTTATGCCGAAGCGATTTGATTTGATTTTGGATTTTTATCAATGCTGGGATTTTTGTTTCTGAATTTTTATCAGTTTTGGGATTTTTTCTGTTTCTGAATTTTTATCGGTTCTGGAATTTTTCTCACTCACTAATTCTCAATTTTCATCAATTGTATTTTTGCTCTTTCTGAATTTTCTATGTTTTTGGATTTTTCCTCTCATTAATTCTGAATTTTCATCAATTCTGGAAATTTTTTTTTTTTTTTTTCTCCAAATATTTTTATTTGTTTCCAAAGTTAAATAATACATGAAACAGTGAAATCTCAATATTTGTTGTCAAGAGGCCTGAGCCTGTACAGAGCAACTAATTAAAGATAAAGACGAAAGAAACAAAAAAATAACACAAAACTTATAATAAAAATAAAATAAAATAAATAAATAATGAAATTGTAACAGGCAAGCTGTTAACAAGGATGTACAGTAATACTTTTATTCACGAGACACGTGAGATTTAAGTTGTATCGAGAGAAGAAGACATTCTCGAGAGTTCGATTTTAACCTTCATCACGAAGGGATGTGTGTTTCGCATGTTAATGCAAAATAAAGGAATGTTTCATGTTCGTCGCTTCGTATACACCTCACCAATCGTCACATTGGCGCCCAACGTTTAAAATAGACGCGTGAGTGTTTTTAGCTAAGCGGACATCCTAATTAGGTACCAAGTGAGTGAAAATGGCATACTTGGCGAAATATCGAAAAGGCGAACTCCGTCGCCTTGCCGAAGAGATGGGCGAACCTACCGAACCCGAGATGAAAGTGATAGAGCTGAAGAAGCTGATTACGTCCAGTAAAGAATACGATGAGGTCTTCGCAAAAGGAGTGCTACAGACCCTCGTAGAAGAGAGAATTCGACAAGAAGAAGCAGAAGAAAGAATTCGACGAGAAGAAACAGAAGAAAGAATTCGACGGGAAGATGCCGAAGAGAAAGAAAGAATTCGACGAGAAGAAGCAGAAGAAAGAATTCGACGAGAAGAAACAGAGGAGAGGATTCGACGGGAAGATGCCGAAGAGAGGAACCGGCGAGCAGAAATGCAGTTCGAACTCGAGAGACTGAGGATAGAAGCGGAGAAGTGCCAAGCTTCCGTTCGACCGGCTGTGACAAATCGGGACTTTCAAGTGTCGGTTCCGCGTTTTGAATCATCAGATGACATTTCACTGTTCCTGGTCCTGTTCGAACGACACATGGGATTACACCAGATTCCGGAAGAATTGTGGATTACGTATCTCATCAATAGCTTACCGAAGGAGGTGGCTAGGATCTGTGCCAGGGAGCCTGACGAGAAGTTCAAGGACTATCGGTATCTCAAGGAACTGCTGTTAAAGCGATTTAAGCTACATGCGGACAGATTTCGACAGCTTTTTGTAGAGCATCGGAAGAACTCGGAGAGTTCATGGCGTGATTTTTATTTTGAGTTGAAAACGTATCTTGAAGGGTGGTTAACAGAAGTTAAGGTCACAACATTCGAGGACTTGATTAATCTAGTCATAGCTGATCAGATGAAGAAGAAGTGCCCTCCACAAGTGAAAGAACATTTCATCGATGTATGGGCCATGTTGATCTCCCCATCGGAACTAGCGGAGAAACTCGACGCGTATGAAGATGCCAGGAGTACTTTCCCAAAGAAATTCAACCAACAGTACGATGTCGAGGGTCGTCGAAAGCAAACACCGAGGAAATATCCATGGACGTCATCGAAACCAGTGATTCGTGCAGATGAACAGACACTTCCCATGATCAGCCTGGATGAACAGCGACCTCTAAGCTGCTATGGATGTGGATATCCGGGGGTAATTAGAGCGCAGTGTCCGACCTGTAATCCCGAAATGACAGCGACAACCGCTCAGTTTGGTCAGTTGGAACTGAATCTATGCTCTTCTGTAACAAAACCCGTAGCATTGTTAAAAATTCATGTAAATGGCAAAGTGGGAACTGCCTGTGCCGACAGTGGTGCTACGCACTGTATCGCAAGTGATACTCTGCATCGTATTTTGAAAGAGCAAAACGCCAAATTCCATCGGGAAACTATCGAGATGCGTCTTGCAAACGGACAGCAATCAACGATGAATGTGTGGACCACAACGGTATTGGTCAACATCCAATGGAAGCGACTAAGGACGAAATTTATAGTTCTTCCTGGAATCGTCGGTAACAGAACTCTTTTGGGAATCGACTTTCTAGAGAAAGCTGGTATCGTGTTGGATCTCAAGCGAAGGCAATGGTTCTTCGGGGAAAATACTCGGAAGCGATTCAACTTTGTGAACGAGTCTACGATTAAAACTGTTCAACATGTAGTAGAGCATGTTAACTTGAATTCTTGCCAACTACGACAAGTTGAAGGACAGCAACGGAAACAAGTGCTGAACAGGTCGTTGAAAAAGAATGAAAATGTTTTCAGTCCAGGGGGAGGAGACACTCCCGAAGGCGAAGTTCACCATGGTGATATGGCATCGGAACCTCAGCGGTGCGATCGGTCTAGACGTCTCAGGAACCAAACAGGTCGCGTCCGTGACTATCCACGTCATGTTTCTGGCTATCCACGTCCTGCTGTCCATAGCGAAATCCACCGATCCGCAAGAAGCTTTCATCACCAATCGGTGCAAAGGCAACCACGAGTTACTCCGACAGGCAGGCAAGTACTAGACTTACGTTTCCGCAGGAACGAACGAGTCGAACTTTCCGGTGCCAGGCGACGCAGTCCAGGATCACCAGGATATTATCACATACTGCATCGTTGTAAAATGCCAAGCCAAACAATAACGTCTAGCAATAGCTTCCATGAGTCAAGGACCCAAACAAGTATAAGCAGTGCTAGAGAAGGGAACGATAAATGCAGGGGGAGCGGCATTAAATATTCGGATCAAACCCCTAACGCGCGTCGATCAGAAAGTCGCAGCCATGCCCAAAGAAGTCGTGAAAACAGGTTGACTCCCATGCAAAGCCTTACAAGAGTTTCTGTGAAGCAGAAAGTGGAACAAAAACGGGATGAACGCAAAGGTTATGTTGACAACGGTTCCAAACCGAGTTCTCGAAGGAAGAACTGGTCGACAAAGTTCACGCCACAACGAGATGGACCGTACCCTGTGCTAGCCCAGAGATCGCCTACGAGGTACATAGTCGCTGATCCGGCCAAATCGGGTGTCTCTGTCAGCGTATATCGTACTTCTGCTCTCACACCATGTGCGAAACCGGATGCTGTATCCATAGTGTCATCACGAAAGAAGGGACGACCACTCAAAGTTGGAACTAACAAGAACACTGAACAACTTCCCATAACGCCTATTGCTGGTTCCTTGCCGGGACGTCCGCGAAACCAGAGGGGGAGTATGTAACAGGCAAGCTGTTAACAAGGATGTACAGTAATACTTTTATTCACGAGACACGTGAGATTTAAGTTGTATCGAGAGAAGACATTCTCGAGAGTTCGATTTTAACCTTCATCACGAAGGGATGTGTGTTTCGCATGTTAATGCAAAATAAAGGAATGTTTCATGTTCGTCGCTTCGTATACACCTCACCAATCGTCACAAAATGAATTTTCAAATAAATTTTTGTAATAATTATGCTGATATACAAGTTCACATTTGATATAATAACAATTGATATGAGGCAACTACAGGCGTATGGATAATAATATAATTCGCTTCTATAATTGAAAATATACATCTATATTGTCTATTGCTATTAGAAATTCAAAAAGTGATTTTTTTAAATGATGCAAACCTAGATATATTCTGCATTACCAACGGTAAAGCATTAAATAGTTTAGGAGCAAGGTAGTAAAAATGTTTGCGAAATATTTATTTTCTAAATGAGGGTATGCGATAAATTTCGTTTGGTCTTCTCAATGATATGGACTCTCTTTGAGTGCATATTGATTTATTACGATATATGTAGAGTATGATTCGGTAGATGGCGTTATGTCTTATGGGGAGTAGATTTAAATTTCTATTAATTGAGATTTGAGAACGAGCACTGTAAATAGTTTTAAAACATCTGTTTTGAATAGAACAAATAGGCAGCAGATTTGTCTTGTAATCGCCACCCCAGATGATGATACCATAATTGACAATTGAATAAAACCAGGCATAGTAAATTTCTCTCAGAAATTCTGCTGTTACCTTTTGTTTCAGATAATAGAATTTATATACAATAAAACGTAGTTTTTTCGCTATTTCTAGTGCATGAAGTTTCCATTTTAAATTGCTATTAATATTAAGTCCTAGATATTTGATATTTTGTACCTGCTGAATTTTTTGGCAGGAGCAGTCGAGGTTCATCAAACATATTGGGCTATGGAATTTTAGATTAAAATCAATTTCAGAGTAAATTAAGTTGAAATGAATGACTTTAGTCTTTGAAAGATTTAGGGTTAAATCATTGGCTAGGAACCACTTTCTGATTAAGCACAGGTCTTGATTTATTTTAGTTGTTAGTGTATTAAGATCGTTGGAAGAATATAAAAGAACTGAATCATCGGCGTAAGTAATCATAGTACCATGAATATTTAGTTTACATAAGTCGTTTATGAATATTATAAAAAGTAAGGGGGCTAAATTTGATCCTTGGGGGACTCCTCTCTGTATAGTGATATAGTCACTTAATCTTCCGTCGTTAATTCTCAATTTACACCAATTCTGGAATTTTTCTTTCTCATTAATTCTGAATTCTCATCAGTTTTTAGATTTTTTTTCTCTCACTAATTGTGAATTTTCATTAATTCTGGGATTTTTCTCTTTCTGATTTTTCATGAATACTGTTGACCGAACTAATCAGCTATGTTCATGTGGCTGATATTTCAACCCTCTAGTGCAGTGTTTCCCAAAGTAGGCAATGGAATGGTCCAGGGGGGCGATAGAAGCTACGGATTTAACATAGGATCCTATGGGTTCACTTGAGTAGGTGGCGATGGAACAAAATGTTTTGGAAACTATGCTCTTGTGCAGCGGTTCTCAACTGGTGCTCCGTGTGCACTTCCCAGAGGCGTGGAGCCCCTGGAAAGGAAAATAAAATAAATAAGTAAGTTTGATAGATAAATGAAAAAAAGAGGCCTACAGAGTTCCGGTACACATGTAGGAGGTGGCTGACGGGCTGCAACTCGTCGGCCAAGCATGTCCCACACATGCTCTATCGGATTCAAGTCAGGTGAGAATGCTGGCCATTCCATACGGGTTATATCCTCAGATTCAAGGCATTCGTTTACGATGTTTGCTCGGTGAGGATGGGCGTTGTCATCCATAAACACAAATTCTCCGCCCATGGCACCCCTAAACAAACGTACATGTTGTTCCAGAATGATGTCCCGATAAATTTGGGCTTTCATGGTTACGGTTTGAACATGCAGATCTGTTCTGGAACCCAGTATAATTCCACCCCAAACGAGCAATGCTGCACCACCGTAACGGTGTCGTTCAATACAAATACAACGCCACAACAGGCAAATTGCCCAACGAGGTGGCTGACTTAAGACATCATGGATCCCCGAGCCATTTTTTGGAGGCCCTACCTACTACTGCTACACCACACATGGACCCCGCGCGGAACCCCCAACGAATCGGTACACGCGGGAATGTGCAAGTACGTGTAGTGAAACCTGACGAAGTTTTTTTTTTTTGTTTTTTTTGTTTCTCTGTAATGCTAGTTATGTGTATTGCTGCCATCTGCCACCAGTTTTTCTAACTATGAGTGAAGTGTTATGATTGAAGTGTTGACAATGATGTTGTCTTGGTGGTAACGGGTACCTGGCGTTCTCCATATGAAAGTCCGACGTGAATCAGACTGCAAGCTAAACTTGGACTCGTCGGAAAACATCATACAAGCCCACTGTGACGATGTCCACATTGCATGTTCTCTACTCCAGGCTAATCGCTGCTGACAGTGAGTTGCCGTGAGCGGAACACATCTGACAGGCCTGCGAGCATATAGACCAATATCTCCCAAACGTCTGTACACGGTTTGCCTTGAGACTGTGGTACCCGTGGCTGCAGATAGCTGACGAGACAGGTCGGATGCTGTGCTCCGTCTGCTTCTTTTGGCAGTTACTGCCAAATACCGGTCTTCATTCGGCGTTGTAACTCGGGGGGGGGGGGGGCGACCTGTACTGTAACGTCTACTGACATTTCCGTTATCTTGGAATCGTTGCCAAAGCCTAGAGATGACACTTTGGGCAATTCCAAGTTCCTCGGATACTTCCATCTGAGTACGCCCACATTCCAGGCGGCCGATAATTCTACCACGTAAAACATCATCCACATGCGTCCTCTGTGTCATAACTATTCGCTTATGGCACTGGGCGCCTTACAGAACTCTTGTGAACAATTTCACTTCTTTGCCACCATTCCTTATATACCCCCCTCTTGCACTCTCGTCATTGTGACGTACTATCGGCATCATCTGGTGGCTTCCTGAAATTTGCATATCAGTCTTGTAGAAGTGTGTGATAATTCTACAGGTGAAATTTTTACTTTAGATTTCGATTTCCGTGTGATTCTGAATTATCCTTAATTTATGGACATGAGTGTAGATACATCAATATTTGTGCAAATAAAAATTATATCTTCATATTTAGTTTCACCATACATAAACGAGGAAAATGTAGCAAATTTCGATCCCATATTTTGCAACAAAAAAAAAATGCAATTTATCACCTCAAATGTAATTTTCTTAAAACTGCTAATGTTGTTGAAGAGTGGGGGAAATAAAGGGCAATTTTGCAGTCAACAAAAATGTATTTCGCGAAAAAATATTCAAATGATCTGATGACCATATTTCATTTAGGAAAAATACGGTAAATTGGAATCTTAAATAATACGGGACATCAATGATTGCCATCAAAACTGGTCTGATGAATTGAGCCGTTGGACAAAATATGTAGAAATGGAAATCCCTTCCCCCGACTTAGAAAGCAGTTTTCTGTTACATACTTTTGCAGATAATCTAGGTGGTCTCAGTCCCCCTTTCACCTCGGATTATTTAGACCAGTGGTCCTCAGCCTTTTTTGACGCGCGGAGCTCTTTTTGGTAAAACAATTTCTGTATCGGAGCCCCGTAGGCCTATTGTTTTATTTATTGATCAGAGTTACTGATTTATTGTTATTATTTAAAAATATATTTAGTTATTTTTTTCATATTTACTGGGTTTTTTTTTTCAAATTTCATTTTCTTCGAGCGCCGGTCGACGTGCTGCCTACGGCCCTTTCTTTCTTTACTACTTGCCTATCAAAGGCCTTTTGGGCTACCTACGGCCCGCGACCTCGACCTAGTTCTGTAAAAATGAATTAAGCGGCACATTCCCAGATCACTTAAAAGACCTGCTGTGCAGTTGCACATTACTTGGACGCAGTTCCAGATCGCTCAAGCGCCCGCGGAACATTTACAGATCATTTAAATGACCTGCGGCATAGTTCCGCCACATCATTCAAGCACTTAAACGATCCGCGGTGCAGAACCACATAATTTAAGTTACCCGCGGCGCATTTCCAGATCACTTGTCTTGCTTCGGTGACCCGCGGCATATTTACAGATCGGTTGAGTAACCCGCGATACAGTTCCAGATCACTCAAACGGCTCACTGCACATTTACAAATCGCTTTAAGCGACCTGCGGTAATATTCCAGAGCACTTAAGCGGCCCACGGTGTTGGTCCACGTAACTTGAGTTTCCCGCGGCACATTTCTAGATCACTCAAGTGGCCCGCAGTCTCTTAAAGGTGGACCGCCCTTGATCTACACCCCACTCTATTTCTTCCTCCCCCCCCCCCTCAACCCTATAGTAGTCATCTGAGACCAAGTTCCATCGACAAAATGTTTTTTTTAGCTTCGAAAGCTAGTCTTCAAATGACGTGTTGAAGCTCGTATCATTAACTTATGAGTTAAATAACTTGAATGTTGCGGGATATATTTGATGCGAGTTCCCTAAAAAGTTAATGCTGGAAAAAAAAAGGAAGTTCAATGGTTGAGGATTTTCGTCACGTTTTCCGCGAACTCGTGAAAAATTCCTTGATCCTCTGGGCGTGTTTTATCCCATCGGAAGTCAAGTGTCCGTATCCTGGGGGATCAGCCATATTCCAGGTCCCACGCGTGAAATTCATTGCCCCCCTCCCCACTTATTTTTTCTCCTTTGGTGGTGTGATGAAGGTGATCGGGTGCCTTGAAACATGTCGCATTAAAAAAAAAAAGGAAAAGGAAACAGAGCTCCTTGTGTTATTGGTCACGGGACGATCGTTTTAGTCGTGGCCGTTCTTAATGTGTCCCTCGAGGAGGAAGGTGCTTCTGTGGACGGACCTGAAGATATCTGATTATATTTTATTGTTGAACGTGACGAACTAGTCTTTGTCTAAGATCGGTCGGTTTTGAGGGAGAAGATCGGTAAAATGCAATTTTTTTTTATGATGGTTCAATCAATTATGTACATAATTCATTTGTTTGTACATAAAGCACGTGTGGCATAAAAACCTGTGTATGGGAAATTCATCGCCAACAATTCACCGTCAAACAATTCATCGACAAAGTGGCTTAGGGCGGTATTCACCGACATCGTTTAAACTGTAGTCACAATTTTTCGATAAGAGATCGACACGGATTGCTTAAGTTCAGGTTTTTAACCAATCTACATTGATCTCTTATCCAAAAATTGTGACTACAGTTTAAACCACGTCGGTGAATACGGCCCTTAGTGAGCGAGTGATCTCCCCGTTAAAAAATCTCGCCACAGAGTAGAAGACCTACACACCGGTACAAATATTCAATCATTAAACTTCATTTCTGAAATATAGATACCAGACGCGCCCTGCTCCCCATCCGATATAGACATCAGAGATGAAATATAGATAACAGCATTGAAAAATCATACACAATAATACATACGCACTTGGGCTGTTAGGTACACACATTCGCACACACACTCGGTGTTAGGTACTCACTAGCTCATTTACTAACTCATCCACCAACTCATTCTCGGTCATGCACTCACTCGCTCGCATATTCACTCACTTGCTCACGGTGAATTTTCCTATCGATAAATTGCGGGCTGGTGAATTTTCCGGCGCAGAGAATTTTCTTTAAAATATTAAAGCTTCATCGAACTTCTAAGGCAAGTCTGATTTATACTTGAATGGTAGAGATGTACCACCAGGGCCGTAACTAGGATTTTTACCGCTGAGGGCAAACATGATTTTGCCGCCCCCATAACTTTAAAACTCGGTAATTCTTTAACGATGTTCTTCGCAGGCCCCCACAAGGGTGGGGCTGATGGGGTCCGTGACAATTACCATCTTTTTTTGGTTTTTTCATGCTATAAATTCACTATAAAAGAGCTTGTGAAAAGTCTAGCGTGGGGCATGTTCTTTGTTCCCATCGCTCGTCATTCCTCCGAGGGCAACTGCCCCTTCCCCCCTGCCTACTCTAGTTCCGGCCCTGTTTACCATTTATTAAAAATCACTATATTGTGCTGTATAAAGCTTGCTACTACGTAAATTCCGAAGAAATCTGTAGGTAATCGCCAAGAGTAATGTGTAATGTGACGTGATTCCTTTAGTCGACTTAAAACTAAGAATGGTTGACGAGATTATTATTTTTTTCCCCAGGTTGGTGATATAGCTTGATCCCTGGATTAGACCAAGGGGTGTAATAGAAACTGTGGGTACAATTAGAGCTCAAAACCCCAGGCCGACTCATCCACCATCTTTGAGTGAAGTGTCACGTTGGTGGTATCGGTATAGCCAATCTACAATGCTAACTGAGAGAGTCAGAGTGCCCGTTCATTTCCGAATACACCTATCCCTGTGGACACTTCGATATATAAGGAGATGTGAGGTGGAATGTGTGTGGTCTGGTCCATACATGCTTAACCCACGGCCCATGTGCCCCTTGTAGTCATTTGAGTGGCCCGCGACATCATAACCTAATTTTGTAAAAATTAACCACATTTTTCATGCACATTTCCAGATTACTTAAGTGACACAGTTCTAGATCTATTAAATAACCTGCGGTGCTGTTCTGATCATTTTTTCAAATGATCACGTTTTCAAATCAGTGAAGAGGATGCACTCTTCTAAAGGTTCAACATCTTTTGTCTGGTTTTTCAGGTTCAGGTATAGCCAATTGCTGTTCCCTATCCTGGTGTTTTTTCAACAATTAGATGCCAGTTGGAGCGGCAAAACCATTTTTGTTTTGTTTGTAGGTGGAGGACGACGAGTCTGCTCCCCCTTTCTAGGTGCCTTAGGTACAACGTGCAGTGAGTATATTTTAGACAGGTTTCCCGTTTTATAAAAGTGCACATCAAAACAATATTCATCAACGGGACTAAGTTTTCATTGCGTTCAAGACAGGTTTCCGTCTCATGGAGCGCCCATCTTTAGACAGAATGCACTATAGTATCCCTTGGGATCACTAAAAACGGTGTACGAGGAGGACAAAAAAAACCACTCGAGATAGTTTGTTTGGTTTGGATCCATGTTTAAGCCCGAGACCAACTCTTGCAATAAACATGAAAAATCGCAGGATACGCTTGTTGTATCGACAGAAAACCCGCTTCATTTGTTATTCGGTTGCCCCGTGGGGTTCGGTGCGTTTACCCGGCGTTACCTCTCTCTCTATATATATATGACGTTTTTATTTTGCCACCGTGGTCACGGGAATGTGCTGTGGGAATTGGAAATGAATTGGCAGAGCGAAGGAGGGAGGGCTGTCTATTTCTCTCCACCAGTTTTACGGGTATTAATTCGTTGGGCGAACACGTCTTTTTTCCCCCCGAAGAAATGTCAATAGGCCTTACCCAGATTCGTATAATATTTGCTTATATTTTGGCGAATTTCCATCAATCCAAGGAGCGAACGAATCTGTCTCTGTCGGTACATGAAAAGACTTTTTGCTATCTCGTAGATTGTGCTTCTCGTCTTTCCTCTTTTCCTGCTATTGCTCACACATCCCACGTTTCGTTTGACCGTTCCTGCGTGAGTAATTCATTGGAAATGAACCTGTCAGTCATTCTCCCCTCCTATTTCGATCCGGGGAACACATGCATGCACACACACACACACTCCCTTGGTGAAAGTTCCAGCTACGGATGGTCTGTGTTAATCTTTGGAATTGCATGCTCGAATTTCTATCCAAATGCACTCGATTCCACCCCCCCCCCCCCAATCTCAATCTTGATGTCTTGAAAAAAGCGTCTGTTGAAGTACTGGATGCAATTGGGTGACAATTTTTCTTCGTATGTTCTGATATTGACATATATTACACAGTATTTTTTATAAGGGTGGATCAAATGAAAACGGAACAATTGTTATAATTTGGTTTATTTTTGTATGAGTGTGGCAAAACTTTGTGTAGAGAGAGGTTGAGCTAGAGGTAAGAAAGGTAAACAAACCCCTACAACTGCGGAATAGACACGTTTAGGTGGTTGCGCGGAATCACGTGATATGTGCTGGCGGTCGGTCTAAAGTATCGTCCAACAGGCAATCGGTTCTTATTTCATCTGCTGAATGTTTGCGAGTAAAGAAGATCAAAGTGGTGTTATTCGTTTTTAGCGGCAGAAGGAGTTGGAGTGCGGAGAACATGCACTGTCAGTGACTCGTGTGCGGGACTGGCACGAGCGTTTTGCGAGGGACGGTAATCTGTGAATGATGATACACTACCTGATCAAAGTCACCTCGTCATCATGGACGCTTTGGATAAAGAAGCCGACCAGATAATGAACCCAAAATAGACAGCGCACAATAAGAAACATCAGCAAGAAATTGGGAGTGAGTTTCGGTTCCGTCATGACCTCATTACATAGAAACTCCTTTACAGGAAAAAAACTACACTGTGCGGAACGCTTATGCCAGTCCTGCACACAAATCATTGACAATGCATGTTCAGTAAATTATTTTAAATTGTGAAAGACTGCTAAACACTTTTTGAAGAAGAAATCGTGAATTTTCTTCAGTGTGTGTGTGCGTGTGTGTGTGTGTGTGCGCGTGCAATGTATCAGACAATATGATGTCTGAAGATTGTGCCACTCTACGCTTTTTCATACGGAGGTTTTAACTCTTTAAGCGACATTGACGAGATATCTCGCCTCCTTAAAAAAAAACTTGTTTTAGCATTGGCAAGCCCAGATATTTTGCCAAGTTTTTTCTCAATGGAGCACTTTCCCCAAAACCTCTTAGTTTGTAATTGCTGAAAATCGGATGTAAGAATTGAAAAAAGGTTTTCCCTCTTTCTAGGAGGGTTTAGTGATTTTTGTGCTGTGTCGCTGAAGGGGTTAAAAGCAGGCTAATGTGAAGATGAGTTCAGGAAAGAAAATTCAACTGCCATCAAACCCATGCCTTTCTCATATACCGGGTGAGCGCTCTACACCACTACGCTAATTGTGAGTTTTTGGCTGAGTTGGGTGTGGTTGTCAGTGTACCGTCCCGTTCAGCGCATACAAGGTATAAGAAAACAGGTTCGTTGCCTTTGTAATGTAGTGATCTAGCGTGCCCACCCGACACTTGAGAGTATGTGGGTTCGAATCCCCGCAAAAGTAGTTGAATATTCATCTTCACATCAGCTAGATGCTAAAACCTTCGTACAATATGATTTCCATGTCCTAAAAGGGCCGTAAGTAGCATAAAGGTCTTCTTTGTCGAGGGAGAGGCTCCTCTTTGTCTATGCGAGTCCGCTCACGTTATTGCTGTGGGAGGGGTGCCGAATCAGCGTGAAGTAAAAAATAATTTGCAAAAAAATTTGGTAAGAATGTTTTGTATGCAAAACTAAAACTGGGGATGTAGTTTTCCAGGTATTTTCACTGGTAGGCGTCGAAAACATATTTCGCACCTGTGTGAATTTTGCCTCTGGCCGCTTTTGTGCGTGTGGGCGGAGGCGAATGCTAATATTGCCGCTGGTCAATTTTAAAATAGTAGATCTTTTTTCTCCTACTCCCCGAAATTTTTCGCCCAGATCCAAGGGCATCCCCCCCCCCTCCTTGTTCCGCGTTCCCCCTTCCCCCCATTGTCGAAAAAAAATTTTAAAATACATAATGTTGATTCTATGCTCTTCCTCTCAAATTTAACCGAAAAAATAATTTGGAAGAGTAATTTCACTCTTCTTGTCAGGGGTATTTCGTTTTTATCAGTGAGAAATAACTCTATTAAAAATTTACATAAAATTTAGGATTAATTGAGATTAGTATTTTCATTCAACGAAATTTGGAGGAGTGAAAATGATTTCTGATGAATAAATACGTATTGGTTAACACTGCTCGGTCCAGACACCCACCCTCTTGTGGGGGATCAGGGAAGCACAATGGTTTTTTTCAGTCACAGGCTTTAAATCCCGGTCGTTGTACCAGTATTTTTTGGGACCTTTCTGAAGTTAGCACAGTATAATATACTCTGTATTATGCAAAATCGATTGATACCTGCATTCCTGCTGCCATCTACTGGTGAAAAGCTGCATTTTCGGTTTTGATATCGCTATTCCCTGCTGATAGATGGCAGCATAATATTAGCCACAGAATTCATCTATCTAAGCAAGCAAAAAAAGCTAAGAAGTTTTGCTGCAAAATTTAGGGCCAAATCAAACATTGATAAAGCAAATTTTTCCTTCTCTCCATGATTCTGCCAGAAAGCCAAAGGAAAAATCAGGAACCAAAATTTTGAGGAAAACCTTAAGATCTTAAGAGTTTAAGATCCTTAATCTTAAGACTTTAGGATCAGGGTGAAGAAAAACTTGGTAAACGAGAAGTTCTACCATGTGTAGAAAAAACTTTACCCCTACCTTGAAAAAATCCCATTTATTATGTGATGTTCGTGGGGAGGGGGAGTGTCAGAAGTGCTTTATACCACAAGTGTGCTTTGCTTGAGCTTTGTTACAGTTGCGTGGCCCCATGCTGCAAAATATTGTGGTTGACCCACACCACCCCAACCTATTTATGATGCCACTGTTGATGTTTTGGGTGATCTTATTTTTTCACAAAATATGTGTACATTTTTTTTTTCGTTCTTTGGAAATCCCCATTGGCTCATCAGAACTTAATTTCTGAATTTTTCCAATTACAGCTCTATTTTTAGATAGGTAGTATTTGTGTAACGTAATATTTTTTCCACTATGTAACATTTAACTATTCAGTGTAATACAGTAGGGCGTGACAGATCCCAGGCCCAGGTCGCCAAGGGGACGGAGAAATTGGGATTGGGTTACATCTCAAATTTTCCATGTGTGGTTACAAAATTAGTCGGGACAACACAAATTCTTTGAAATTTATATCATTGTACCCATAAACATGAAAGGGTGTGGGGGGGGGGAGGGTGTTGCTATATCCTGAAAAAGTTAAAGAAATTATTATTCTTGGGCTAGTTTTTTTTTAACGTTTGGCTCCTGAAAATATTTTCTGGCACATTGATTTTTTTCCTTTCTTGATTTGCCAAGCCCTGTGGTACGATACATATCTATGTAACTGATTTTGTACCGCTTTCACTCTCCCTCTCTATTAACCTGTTTTTCTCCAAATCTGCTGACATTTTACTCTGATTAAGGCATTTAAAGAGCTCTTACTGTTGTAAGAGGGTGGGAGAAGGGAAAACGTAAACACAGTTTGATATTAGAGTGCATTTCTGTGCATGGTTATTTGTAGCTATATTAATGACTAGTATTTGATTTTAATGTCTTAGTTTTCATTCATTAATCCTATTGCATAACCAGGTGTGCGAGCTTCCAGAATGTTAAACGAGGAGAGATATGCAAAGTTCCTGGGTCATCTGTTGTTCCTGCACCTCTAGGAGCTCCAACACCAATTCGTCTACCACATGCCAAGCCAGATGTTTTCAGAGAAGTTCTGTTTTATATATACACAGGCAAGGTGTGGAATTTTTGCTTGCATTTTTTATTTGAAAGATCTTTTTATTCAGTTATTCATAGGTGCCAATGATTCTGATTTACCTGGAAGTCTTATTAAAATCTTCCGGTCAGAAATCAGATTCTTCCAATTTTACGAGAATTTTCATAGAAAAATCCTTAAAAGTCCTCAAATTGGGCTTCTTTTGAATGAAAAATCCCTAAAGAAAATACTATTTCAATGCTCACAATTCCAGGCTGACCATGTTTTCTCAGAAAAAATGTGAGAAATCAAGATTCAAGGTACTAAAAATCAGTAATTGTCAGCCAAAAAATGATCACAAAAGCAATCAGGTCGCTAATTATTACTAAAAAATGAGGATGGCAAAAAATACATCACGGGAAAACAAGATTCATGTATAGTCACTCGTTGCAATCCCAAAAAATTCCCTAGGTTTTCTCTTTTGTTTGTGTGACATGGTTTTACATCATCACATGATAAACTACAGATTTTTCAAGTCTTTGAATTGGCACCTATGAATAATTTACAATTCTGATACATGGGCGGAGATACAGGGGGGGGGGCATTGCCACCCCAGCGTCGAATGTGGAGTCGACTGATCTAATGTATATATGTATATATGAGCTGACATCATCATCATCATCGTGCTTCCCCCCCCCCCCAGCAATAATGACCTTGCCCCCCCAGACTTCCAAGTCAATCTCCGCCTATGTTCTGATATCTTGTTTTTCACATTTTCATTCTAATAACTGCCTTCCTTTACGGAAGAAAAACTGTAAAAAAATTAACTGTGCTAATTTGTTAAATAAAAAGCTTGTAAAGCTACAAGAGAAGAGTTTTTCCGAAAGCAGACTGTTTGGTCAATCAAAAAAAGTTTTTTTTATGTCTCATAAAGTTCAATGTTTAACATGCGGTGAAAGGAACAGGGTCAACTTCCAAGTTAGAATCACTTGATATAACAGTTTTATGTCATTGCCATTGAATTAAAAATTAATTGATGAAATTATACACATTTTCTAGAAAAAATATATTAATTTCATGCAAGAAAAAGAAATTGTTGCCCAAAAAAATGTTTGCAGTTAATACATTTCATGTTTTAGAAAGATTAACGTAAAATTTTAACTGAAATGGGATAAATTAATTCAGGAGAGCACTACAATTTCTCTAATCATGCCGCTCATGTTTTTAGTAGTATATTTTTTGAGTTTTTATTTGACTCATATTTTTTAAGTATCAAAAAGAGTTTAAAAATCACATAGAAAATATTCTGTGGCAAAAATTCCTGATTTTTGAAAATTTCGGCTGTAAGAAAAATATAGTTGACAACAGAATTCTTAGCTGAAGTTATCATTGAATAGATGATAAGTTGCAGATAACTTTACTATTTAAGGGCAAATAAAAGAGAAGAAAGAATGTTATGCTCATATTAGGTTAGCTTAGAGCAGTGGTTCTCAACCTTTTTGAAAGCCTGCAGCCCGATTGCTTACTTTTTTGTGAGTGGCAGGCCCTGTCATACACACGACTAATGGGAAATGAAGGAGGAAAAATGAAACAGTGAATCACTCACTGCCCGTTTTGACTGATGTCAAGGCCCGGCCGCTGAAAAACGCTGGCTTAGAGAGACTAAACCATATAAGTATGACATGAATGTCGCTCTCCACTTGTTAATACAAGATATACAGAAGACTGGATGTTGTGAAGATATTTATTATTTGAGATGTTAATTTTTTAAGGAAGGAAAAAGCTCATCTCTGCCTCTACCGGGAGTCGAACCCGGGTCCCTCGATTGGGAAAAAAATCTCTATCTCCTCTGTAGCTTAGTGGTCAGAGCACTCGTCCGGCAATCGAGTGACCCGGGTTCGACTCCCGGTAGAGGCAGAGATGAGTTTTTTCCTTCCTTAAAAAATTAACATCTCAAATAATAAATATCTTCACAACATCCAGTCTTCTGTATATCTTGTATAAACCATATAAATTGTCTTGATGAAAAATGTTCAAGAAAGATTAACTCAGGTATCATAATTTTATGCTAATAATGTTTCAAGCATATTTTCAGTCTTATTTGTTTTTCTGAAAGATTTCTGAAATTTTCAAGACATGTCAAAAACATTAGTACCATCAAATTGCTATTATTGACTACTGTTGTTGGTATTATTATTATTTTTGCATTGTAGTACACTGTGTGAAAACTACTATTTTACCAAACAGTTACCAAACAGTTTTTGGATAATGAAGATTTTTTCTGCCTCGGCTAACGACCATTTCAGTTGGTATGAATGCACGAGCTCTCATAAAACAGCTACGTTATGAGCTGAATTTTCATGGCAATGAAATTTATTAACTATCACTCAAGCCAGATGAATTATTTCCACCTCGTAATTGCTTTCCAGATAAACCTCTTTCTTTTTCAGAAGGATTTTGAGTCATTTTGTATGACAAACGATTTAAGTTCAGAGAAAATATGTTAAAAAAAATTTAAATGCCTCAGACTTGAATAATATCAATACATGCAGCAAGATTTTTGATACCAAATTGAACATTCTTGAAATCTTAAGAACTTATCTTTTCCATTTGCATGTGCTTAAGAAAGAACTGGGCTGATTATATCACATAAGCACAACACTTGACACATACTTTTTTTCCACTATGGCTTGTGAACCTGACTGCTTAGGGTAACTTACATAGCGTGAAGTTATATATGTTCAGTTTTTTATCTTGATTTAAATTTTTCTTCATCAAATTGTGAAGTTTTTTCTCAGTATTTTTATATTTCACAGCCCTTCCTGCGTAGTGTTTTATGAAACTTATCTTCAAATTTTGAGCCGTTTCTAGAACAAATTGAATGATTTTCCATAGTAACCTATTAAAAAGTGTTTTGACTAACGAATGTGATTATTGAACAAATTATCTTCCTTGGCCAAGGTGACCCTGCATATTTCTTGAAAATATTGCATTGCGTTTCTAATTGTTTCTTCAAGAAAAGAGAAAAATGTGCATAAAGGGTGCAGTAGCCCAGGTCGATAAGATAGGCCTACTCTCCTAAATTACCAAAGGATGTTTAGAGGTGTTAAGAGTTCGATGCCCACTTTGTCCTTGTCAGAAATTTTCCCAACACACGGTACAACAGAAACTGACATGACCACAGAAAAAATATAAGATAAAACATACCACATCGAAGGGTTAGTGCACCAACCTCTCGGTGAGTGTAAAAAAGGCTGCCATTCAGAATTGGCAATAAATTGTAGGTCCTGGGGGGGGTATAATTAGCCATCGTGTGCAAAAAAAGACTGTTGTGCCGCAAAAATGATTGTGAAATGTGCATAAAACTAATTGAAGTGAATGTTTTTCATATTTTATATGCAAACAAGCTTTAATTTAATATTCTGCATGTTTTTAAGAGCAATCAAACCTAATAATTTTTTTTCCTAATTGATAGGTTATCCTCCAAGATGGTACAGTTTTTGAATGCTTGTCAATCGCACAGGAACTGGGAATCGAGGAACTCAAGATGTGTTGCGAAGATCATATAAATAATACTCTGAACATTCATAATGCTTGTACATTTCTCCCAGCTGCTCTGGAAATGGAGAATAGGGTTCCTGGTAATAAGAAATTTAAAATTTTTTTACCTTGTGAATCAGAATTATGATGCTATTTCTTGAATTTCACATAAGGGTTTCTTGCGTACAAAACAAGTTATATACAATGGTACTTTTGAGGAATTTTTGTCTTGGAACTTATGATTAATACTGAGCAGATGACATGCATTTGAAATAATTAGGGCTGATCTGATTAATTGGGTTGGTTAATCAAACAACTATTTATTTTAAAAATTTTAGTTGAGTTAATTGACTTAATCAGTCTGATTAAAATTTGTTTTCAAAGTTTGTAATTTAACTTTATTTGTTTAATGAAACTGATCAGATGTCTTAAATTAGTTACCTATATGCAACATTTTAGAATTGTGACCAGATTTAAGAATATTTGGATCAATAATACCAGGAAATGACTGACGTATGTTGACCCACATTTGCGAAAAGGAACCACAGCTATACACGTTTCGAAACTGTATGAAGTTCCATATCAGTAGCGAGAATAATGAAAAATACTCCTTATAGCGAGAGTTAATCACTGAACCATCAACAAAAGCAAAGGAGCCTCCTTTGCTCTTGTTGCTGATTCATTTTGAATTAGACTCTTTTGTCTACAACAGCGAGTAACTCTTGCTATAAGGAGTGTTTTTCATTATTCTTGCTACTAGTTAAGGAACTTCATACAGTTCCAAAATGCATATAGCCGTGGTTCCTTTTTGCAAATTTGGGTCAACATATGTGAGTCGTTTCCTGCTATTATATATCCCAAAAGGTAATTCAAATACAATGCCACAACAGGCAAAATGCCCAACAAGGTGGCTGAGAAAAAGATGCCCATAACAAATATGGATGTCGTATATTTCAAAATACAGCAAAATACCCAATTAAAAACACAATCACAAAAATTATAAACAATATATATACATGATGAAATATTATACATTGCCCTTAAAGAATATTATGGTTGTCTTATTCTAAGCATGGATAGCTTCTCGATTTACCCCACCATGTTTATCGTATTTATTTTTAAACATGTCAATTGTGTTACAATTTACTACTTCCGGGGGGTAAGCTATTCCATTTATTTACAACCCTATTAGAGAAAAATTCCCTGCGACACCATAGCCTTGCATTGTCCCTTACCAATCGATACTGGTATCCCCTTGTAAAAGTAGCTGATTGGCGGTGTACTAAAAGTTCATGGTCCATCCTATCCACCCCATTGAAAATTTTGAACACTTCGATCATATCTCCTCGACACCTGCGTTCATCCAATGTAAACATATTCAAAAAATGAAGTCTCTCTTCATAACTCAAGCCCCGTGTGCCAATAAGGACACGCATAGCTCTTCTCTGCACCCTTTCAACCAAGTCTATGTCCCTCTGTAGGTATGGTCTCCAAAACCTTACAGCATACTCCAGTCTAGGACGAACTAAGCCTCGAAAAAGTGGAATAATGAATTTAGGAGAACGTGAAGAGACCTTTTTGAAAATCAAACCAAGCATTCTATTCGCTTTTTTAAACACAGCTGAACAATGTTCAGAATACCTAAGCTGCTCGTCAATGAGAATTCCCAAATCGGTGACCCTAGTAGCATTCGGGATAGCTACACCATTCAACTCGTAAGGGAACGTAGGTTGTTCGAACCAAAGTGAGCAACCACTCACTTGTTAATGCTAAACGTCATGCTCCATTCATTTATGTTTTTGTGATGATTTGTGTAATAAAATTAAATAAAAAATACTGAGGACTAAGATTCAAGGAGTTTCTCTAACAACTTATGAAAAACAAACCTCATTTCTTTTGTATAATTAAAGATGTTTTCAAAATAGGTAGATAGACAATTTTTTGCATTGAACATGTCTATACATTTTAATTTGCTTAAGTCTGTACAGAGTTTTTAAATCGAAAATGGCTCACTAGTGTACTGGCTGGGTCACAGGTGTTGCATTGAGAAAAAATATATAATTTAATAGTTATATATAAGAATGAGTCCCTCTAGTAAAATGTCTTTTACCTAAACTAGTGAGCCAAAAGCATTTTTTATTAATGCAACATCTTTCTGCAACGTTTTTATGTCTGCAATAAAAAACATTTTTGAGTTCCTAGAGCGTTCAGTACAGGGACATGACTAAGATGTGTGTATAATCCAATCAATTCATCTTGAATTATGGATAGATTTTTATTAAATTCAAATGCATGTTCAATCTTATCTAGGAAATGCAACTGACTGATACTTCTTTTTTGTTCTTAAGGAAATAAAGGAGCTCGTTCATTCGCTGATCGATGCACAGCATATATAGGGGAGAATGCTTTGGAGTGCTTCAAGACCTCTTCTTTCCTCAATTTGTCTAAAGAGGCTCTCATTCATCTTGTGTCCTCTGATTATGTAATTGTTTCATTAATTTTGTATTAAGGCACATGAATATTTTATACTGAAAACCAGTCTTCAGATTTATCTTTTGTTCTGAAATGTTTTATATCACCACATGAATATATTAAACTCATGTACTACTATTACTTAACATGCACCTCGTGCACATTTCTCTGTGGAATTTCTAACAAAGTGGTTGCTAGAATGTGTATTCTGAGTGTGGCCCTAACAAATTTATGTTGTCAGAATTGGGCTTGTTTCATGTGCTTGCTGATGTTGCCATCTGTCTTCCATATTTTGAAGTAAAAATGGCAAGTTTCTGAATTTTCATATTATGTCAGTATTGCGTTGTTAACCTGCCTGCTTTCTGAGGAAAGACTTTTTCAAATAGGAGGCCGGCTCACATTCACCTATCGAAGCACGAAAAGTGTATTGAACTCATCTGCAAACAATCAACAAACTTTATACAAAACAACTTTTTTTCATTTCATTACATATCCATCATTGTAGATTTTTCTGTTTGTGTTGGCGCAAAAAAAAAAATCTCTAATCAAAGAAATTTCAAAATTTTTAGGTCATATTTTAATATTTCCATAATTCTGCCAGAACTTCTTTTATGAAAAATTTTACATGTTATGATGAAGCATATTTGCTGGATTTCGCTAGCAAATGAATTTTTATCATCATCAGATGTTCTCATATTATATCTGCCGTAGGAGGTTGATGTGGGCGATAGTTTTTCTTGATTTTTAATCTGCTGATATGCCATAAACTGTCAGAAGTGATGCAAAATCCATGAAAGATCATATATTTACGCACTTCTCCCCCTTTCTAGTTTGCAGTTCCCTTGTGATTAAGCTATATTCTTAGTCTTATTTGATTGGCTTCTGCCTGTGATATTCTTATCCTGAACAAACTAAAGTGTGATTTTTTTAATATTTTCAAGTACAGAAATAAAGGATCAGGGTTGGCAGTTTTTGACGGTTTATACTGTCACATCAAAAACTGTCAAAAACCTCATATATTGCTTTTCAATATAAAAATTCCCATTCGAAATACACACGTTAATTGCATGTATTGTTTAAAATGACTATGTTATATGATTGTAAAATAATTTTCTACTCTCTATGGAATTATTTTGACGATATATACATATATATCTTGTTTTTATCATATATATGATTTATATTTATATTTTTTCTTATAAAATATATATACAATTCGAATAGAGCATAGCATAAAAGCTGAAGGAAAAACTATGAAACTGTTTGATATTCTTAAATTTAAGATGAGTCTTGATGTTCCGAAATGTCTTCAACTGCTTATGAATGTGTATGGATATAAACATCTGCTGTGTTCTTTTTATAACAAATAGGTGTTTAAAAAGTTCTTTTACACAAGCCTGATTTCTGTTATTTAATTATTTAGATAATCACTGATACTTAAAACCACACCCTTATTGTGCATAACATTAGAATATATCTAGCAATCAAAATACTAAATTTCGGGACTAAAATGCCCTTTAATTTGGCAGTACTGGCTTGTACTCCTGCTTAAGAAACTCCTGTGACTTATTCTTAATGCAAGAGTAAGAATAACTAAGTTTGACTTTTATATGGTAAATGCATAAGCATTTATAAATAATGGAATTGTTTTCTAGTTGAAGCTGTATCTAAACATGCAAAATAATGCTTTGGGCCTGCCAGCTCTGCTTTGATTGAAAATACTTTTTAAAACTCTGGATTTATACAACCTGAGCTAATAAATTTTTATGAGAGGGTGAGAATAAATTAGTTTAATTAGTATATTAACAGATGCTGTGTGAGAATTGTTATATAGAATAAAAATTTGAGCAGATCAGAAAATTTAAAATCAGAATAGAAATTTTTTTTCTCAGTAATTATATAATTCAATATAAAACACTGCAATCTACGTAAAAGCAAGTGTTTTGTTATTTAACATAGCAGGTTGAAAAAAAGCTGTTTGACAACATTAACAATAAGTTTTTGACTGTTTTAATACTGAGTGGGTTTCTGAAGTCACAAAACACCCAACCCTTTGTGATCTCCTATCACACATATTTTAAATAAACAGCTCTATTTCGCTAAGCAAATTGAACACACGTAATCAGTAGTTTAGATAAAATGGACTCTAAAATATCTGTTCTAGACTTTTTTATGTCAATTGCAAATTGTAATTAGTATTTTATTTTAATTATTGTAATAAATTAATGTTTAAAAATGATACATTGTAATATGTAAAAAAGTAAGTTCTTCATATCATGTTACATACCTAATGTGTTCAAAACATTATCCAAAAGCATTCATTTAGGTTTTTGATGATTTTTGACAGTTTGAACCAGTTTTTGACATTAAAAATCCAACCCTATCCAAGATTTACAAATTTGTATTCTTTTCTAGTGTATTAATTTTCAAATTTTTCTGTAATTGGCTTATGTAACTTAGATAGAAACCACAATAGATTAATTTTGTTTTTGGCACAAAAATTGTGTATCATAATTGCACACAACTATGATTCATACTCATACTGTAAACAAAACTTCTGACCAGATTTCATGATGATAGCTTGGGCAGTTTTGGCTCGGTGTGATTTATCTATGACCCCCCCCCTTTTTAACCCCCCTTAGGGGTCAAATTTGGAAAAACCCTTCGTCATCTTTCATCTTCTAGCAAAAAATATAAAGATGGGTATATGATATAGTTTTAGTACATTCTCTTAACTATGGTTTGTAAACGATTTATAACACAAAATATTAGATTGACATTAAGATGGACATTAGATGGGACTTCATAACACAACTATGGTCCAAAATTTAATTTTTAAAAAGTCCATATTTGAACAACATAAGGTATAAAAAAGTGTTCAATATTAATGCTTGATCTTTCTACAGGCGCAATATCAAGATTTTTTTTTTTTTTGAATGGCTTGAATGCAGTAGTTACGATGATAAATCTAGAAAATGTTATTATGTTGGACCATAGTTGTGTGAAATTACAGTACATGAAAAAATAGTTTTTTTGGATTTTGATGACTTTTTTGGAAATTCTTGTATGGCTAACTACTATTTTCAGATCAAACTTGAGTGCTTTTACATTTACTGTTGTATTCTGTGAGAGCATGTTTTGCCACACAGTTAATTTTTCCATACAGCTGAGTCTGCAGTTCCTTTCGCATTCATAATCTGGTCATACTGATTGAAGGAGTGGGTGTATATCAACACCAAAGGAGATTAGAAATTTATATAATATGTGATAGTATTGTGTGGGAAATTTGACTGTTGTGGCTTCTGATTTTGCATATGTATTGATTCTTTCATTAACGAAATGAAAAGAGTAGCATTTAATTTATTTTAAATACATTTGAAATGCATTTTAGAAAATTGTTTGGCCTTGGTGAGAAAAATATATGTTAAATTTGTTTCACAATTTTTCGTAGTTGGCTGTTGAAGAAGAGGATGTGTGGAGAGCTGTGCTTGCTTGGGCGAAACATCAATCTGGTGTTACTCAGCCAACTGCCCATTGGAATGAGGAAGAACGAGCAAGAATTACACAGGTCAAACACATTTTTATTCACTCAAATTTTAATGTTAGTTACCCGATACAATTTCATTATGTAATTATTCATTAAAAGCTTACATTAAACAAAAATGTAATTTCTTTGGATGCGTCCAAGTGCTTATATTTTCTCATCTAAGAATACCATCTTTAGCAAATGTCTGGTGTTATCAACCATGTCCGGATACTGTTGATAGACAGCCAAGTTTTTGCAGAAGAGGTTGAACCTACAGGTGCAGTGCCTATGGAATTATCTCTGGAGAGGTAAAATGTTTTAGTTCTTTACATCAATCAATTTCATGTGAATCCAATACACATTTTATGCTGTATATTCATTTTTGAACTCCACTTCTCGTAGCCTACATGTATAATTTTGTCCATGAAACAAAAGAATAAAAATACAGAACATTATTTTAAATGTCTGTGAATTCTCTCCTTTCTCTCTTGACCTTGACGCCCCTTCTATTGTGTGTCTGATGCTTAAAAAATACAGTAAAAAAATCTTATCAAAGGTTAGGCGATCACTCTTGTGCTTACCCTATTAGATTAATATATTTTTCAACTGTATACATCTGCTTATACAAACAAAAGTCAAAGTAATGTTTTGTTTCTCCAAACTTTGAACAAACAAAAGATCATAATATATTTTGTTGCACCTATGAGCAAGCTTCAGGTGGAAGTGTTATGATTTGGTGTTGTGCTTGTTCTGAAGTAGGATCAGAAGTAAAATGATTTCAGTTGCATAGTTCTGCATGCTTAATGGCCATATATACCCACCAATTGGCGTTTTTATACTCTGAAAAGATGGCATATTCCTATAAGTGATGGTCAAAAAATATATTTGTCTCAAACTGTAAAATTGGTTGAAAAAGCCTGAGACATCACTAAGGGTTGTCAATGACTAAATCCAAGCTATATTCAATCAAGAACGTGTGAAATTTATTAGAAGTCTGAGGAGTCATTCAAATTTTCCTAAATCCACCAAGGATCTGAATGAATACTTTTTCCATGTGGCTTAAAATCAAGTGTTGAGATTTTGCTTGTGACCTCTTTTAATATTAATGTCATCATGCATGAGAACTTTGCTTTACCATGCGTTCCTACAGGAAAATTCATCTTTCTTTAAGGAATATTCAAAATTTTCTATACTTTTATGCGCTCATTTTTCCCCTTACATTCTGTGAATTCTTTTATAAATTTTAGCGAGAGATCTCTTTTTTTTTTTTTTTTTAGGGTAAATATTTTTATAAGCATCAACTTCAGCATGCATCTTTTTCAAAAATTATCAAGTTTTAACCATAATTTTTTGCCATTAATTTGCTTGTTGGAATCATTTAAATGTACAATTTCTCTTATTAAATCATGTAATATTGCCCAGAATAATAAAATATTCAACTTTTCAATAATTATGAGATTTTGAACTGCAAAAATGTTTAAAAAATATGAAAATTTAAAAATGTGTTTTTCAGTCATGAACTGCTTAAAATTGGTGTAACTAAATTTTAATGTGTGTGATTAATTTGCCAGGCAATGCACATCTCCTACAGGCTTAAAAGTATCTTTACAAATAAAAAATTTGTTAAATTTTATCAATTTCATGTTGAAAACAAAAAAATAGACAAATCTGTTCCTGGTGCATCACAGCATCTTTGATCTTGGTTACTTGATGATGTACGAACATTGATTTGAAAATAATGCGAGTTTGTCATTTCTTTTGCACAGGTATAGATTTGCCGCTTTGCCAAATAAATTCTCACACTCTGAAGATAAGAGAATACAACCAAGAACGTCCTTAAAACTTTTTCAAGGATCACATCTGCTCAGTGGTGAGAAGCTCCAGTTACAGAGAGTGTTGAATGCATGGTTCGGAAATGCCAAACAGATGTGGCGATTACTGTACCGGGCTTCAACCCATGGCTATTCTGCTGAAGCCTTCCACTACCACTGTGATGGCCATAGTCCTACTTTTGTTATAGTGCTGGTGAGATAAATAAAATTGAAATTTTTATCTCAGTGATTTTGCTTTAAAATTTCACTGTTTTCTGTCAAATTATTTTGCATTTAAGTGTCTCAAACTCTGTAAAATGGCAGTAAATTGGTTGAAGTAATGGATCAAGGTTGCACATAATCCTATAAAAAGTCGTCTTTATGTTATTATTTTAAAAATATTGATGTTTAAATAGTAATTACAAAAATTTCACTTTCAATAACAATAATTATTTTTTTAGGGTTCTCATGGAGAATTATGTGGTGGGTTCAGTGATGTACCTTGGGGGAAAACCAGAGGTAGAGGTCGCTATGTTCCATCCGAGAAAGCATTCCTTTTCACTCTGATAAATAATGCTGACGTGCCACCAACAAAATACAATGTTGTGAAGAAGATGTTTGCGATTGCCCATCATCCTGAGTAAGTTAGACCACTATGCCACATTTAAAGTTTCTGTTAAATATCCCAATCACTTATATGTGCCAGAAATAACATTATAATCAGTGTGTTAAACAGGCAATGTAAAGTAGTCATGGATTTGCATCAGCAGCAATTTGCTCCATTCATGGAATAAATAAGTTAGGAAAGGGACTTTTGAAGGAAAAATGAAAACATTGATAGCTTGTTGTTGTCTATTATTAATGCAAGCTTCAAAATTATCATTTTAATTAGGAAAAAGATTTGAATTATTTTGAGGACATATATATATATTTTTTCATTTGATTATTTTGTTAGACTTAACTAATTAGACCGAGATCAAAATTTCATCTTTGCAAAGTTGAAGCTTGTATGCTTGCAGTAAATTTGGGGTCCCCCATTTCAGAGAAGTCTCTCTAAGAGAGTATTCACACCTTCAACGTGATACTTACATAACATGAAAGATACTTACATAACATGAAAGATACTTACATAACATGAAAGATACTTACATAACATGAAAGATACTTACATAACATGAAAGATACTTACATAACATGAAAGATACTTACATAACATGAAAGATACTTACATAACATGAAAATTGAAGCATTTGCCATTTTCACTTCAAAATATGGAAAACTGGTAGTGACAACATAAATATGTTAAGAGTGCCCCCCCCCCCCCCTGTATACATATACACACAACTCGTTCCTGCATGTACCAATATATATATATATATTTATACAATATTGTTGGCCCTGAAGCCTATACAAGAGGATACGATTGAAAATGACAAAGATATATTGTTTGATATTGGACAAAAAACTAGTGATAGTGGGGGATTCGACAACAGAGCTTGGGAGTGCATTCCATTCATCAATGGTTTGAGGAAAGAAGCTGTATTTGAGGCAGTCAGTGGAAGCAAAAATAGGTTTTTTTAGGAAATGGGTCGAGTCTAGGATAGAATTTTTGAAAGTAAGTAAAACCCTGTTCTCCCCCCCCCCCCGAGAGTTTCTGTTTTGTCAAAAAACATTATATTCAGGTGGTAAAATTTCAGAATTAGAGATTGTATTATGTAGCCATGGTTCTGTAACTCCAAGAAAATAGGGATTATGTGATTATGGATGATTAAAGAAAATCTGTTTTATTTTTTAGGCAACGAGTGTTAATAGTTCCCAATTGAAAGGTATTATTTTTTAATTTGGAGGTTGTGTGGACGGAGGGGTTGCTCTGGGGAGTAGCCTAAGGGGGGCTCCAAAGGGGTTTGGGAGGAGAGGGAGGGCAAGGAAGGGTTTGTAGAAGCATAAGGGGGAGAGATGAGGATAATGTTGTTAATATTGGGGTCCCAGACATATTTAGTGTTATTGATGAGTGAAAAAGTGAATAGGTTTTACTTTAATGCCTTTGTCTCTGAATTTTTGACTAGCCCTCCAGATTTGACCATGAGGTTTGCGTGTATCGAAGGGAAAATCTTCTGAGATAGATATATTGCTGTTTTTGAGTTTGGAGGCATTTTTTAGTATCTAACTTTTGAGTTTAAATTTATTGAATTTCACTATGGAAAGTCTACATCCATGGGTCCAGCTTGTTAAGGAATTAGGAGTTAAAAAATATATTAAAAGTGATTTTCAGCAAGATTTGAAAAATATCACAGTAGTTGTTTTTTTCTAAATCTCCTTAAAAATATTGTTACGGAGCAGCTGTTCCCAAATACCTACTTTTAGTCATGGACCCCCAGCCAAGAAACATTTTTGAGTTTTGACTACTTAATGAAAATGCATGAGCTTTATACATAAAGAATATATTACACACATGATTGATACAAAATAGCAATTCAGTGTGCACTTGTATTTGCGTTATAAGAAAAACAAGATTTAATTCCATATTCTTTGACAATTTTGCTTATAGCTCACCATTTGAATTGAGTATCCTGTTTCTTGATTTATTTTTTTATCTGGAGCAGTCATGAAAAAATTGCTCACAGAGGTAGGTAGTTGAGAATGGAATCAAAGCCTTGTTCTCGAGCTGTTTCAGTTCATTGGCAACCTTAGCCCAGAAGTCAGTCAGGTTTCCTTCCTTGAATGTAATTTTAATCCTTTCATTGGTTGCTAAGTCAATGAAATCATCATCATCTTTGATTTACAAATCATAACTGCAGTCTACCAACGGTGCCGTGATCCTTTTGTACATTAATTGAATTAAAATGTTTCTTAAGTTATTTATTTTTTTAATGTAGCAGTAATTTTTTTCTTTATAATTCTACAATTGGACTGTGGACCCCCCGTCCCCCCCCAATAAACTTCCATGGACCCCTGGAAGTCAAAGCACATTCCCCCCCCCCCCCCCACAATTAGAAAATACTATTATAGAAGATTTATCGTTGTAAGAAATATAGTTGTGTCCAGAAGAGTTCAACATTATACTATAGGCACAATTAGAATTTTAACCTTTTGCGATCCTATGTCGAGGTGGACTCAACATAGGACCACATCAGGTAACAATGGTACTTCATTGTTAAAACCACCCCTTTACAATAATAGGAAGGCGCCCTGTGAATTGGGCGTCTAAGCAGAACTAATGAGCTATGCAAAACCTCCAGGAACATTTCTCATTGCAAGGGGAGGTGTTATAAAGTACAAACTGTGCCAACAAAGTGCCAAACCTCTCTAAGAAAAACCTCTTTACCACAAAAGTAACAAGGAGAACCAAACAAGAATTTTAAAAAATATTTTTGGCAAGGGATTTATATTGAGTATCGTTGTAGCAAGGTTTCACTGTATATATGTTGTGGCTGAGCCCAAAACCGGCCAGCTGACCTGGCCAATGTCTGAGACTCGAGAATTTTGTATATTGCCCAAAAGTGGCAAGAAATCCCCTACAATATTGACATCAATTCCTTAAGATATTGGTATTTCAATTCTTTTCATAGTTAGGGTCGCCATTGCTAATCATAATTAGAAATGAATCCATAATTATCACAAAAAAAGAAAAAAAGTCAACTTGCCAATGTCCTTGAATCATGCCTTTTCTTTGGCCAGGGATCTTCAGCCATTTCACGAAAAGTCTGGTCAATTTTTATGAATGGAATTAATAATCATGAGCATATAATTATATATGTGTATACAGTAGACTCTTGATAATCTGGCCATGCGTTAATTCGACCCATCCAGTAATCCTTCGTTTTTTTTTCTGGGGGGAGGGGGATTCTTCGAGCATAGAAGTGGAAAACATGTCACTGTATGTCTGTATGCAGAAGCTTATATTATTTAAACAGGCTTTTCGAATTGATTTCCAGTAATCCGTCAATTTGATATGTGCCGGATTAGCAAGAGTCTACTGTATTTTAATTTACAAGCTATTAGAATGGTAATCATACTCTGATTTTTCCCAGTACGATTGTGTTGCTCTTTTGGTAATTGTTGGGCACAGTGGATAATGTCGACATTAATCTTGCATGATCAGAAATGTACTTTTGCATGCATATTAAAATGCTGTTGTGTTTTTTCTCTCACAGGTATGGTCCGATATTTGGTGCTGGTGCCGACCTCTGTGTCTCTCATAATTGCAACGCTAACATGGAGAGCTACTCAAATCTACCTCATTCGTACGATGGTGAAAATGCATCCTGTACACTTTTCATGGGCGACTACAACTTTACTGTCTTAGATTATGAAGTTTTTACAACTCTCGGGAAATAGGTCTTTTCCCCCCTTATTTTTTGCTGGGGAGAGGGGGGGGGGTCTACTCATTTGTAATCATCACAAGTATTTGTATGTTCGGTACCAGCTGATTGTTGGCTTTTTTTATTTATTTATGACAAATAGTAATGGTTCTAACAGTATTTGACAATTAATGGCACAGATATCGTACTAAAAATAACATCAATGAATGAATTTTGCATAAGGTTTTCTTGCTGCAAATAAATTACACTGATGAGTTCTGAGGACTTCACAAATTCGGTGAAAAAGTTTCAAGGTGTTTATGGTGTTAGTTTTAAAATGTGTTGTCAGTTATATATCGTGAAGTAAGTCACTTGAAGAAAAGAGCAGTGGAGACCAAGATGTTAGATGGGTCAGCCTAGTATTTCAGAGAGCCTTACTTTGAGGAATAGCTAAAACAATGATGAATAAATTAAGCCTGGTATCATTTCTGATGATAGCTGCTGGTCTCACTGATACATTTGTCTCAAAGTTGAATACTTTGATGCATATTTTGTAGTTTTCATTTTCTCTTTTATAATCTCGGGTGCATCTTTGAGTTTGATTTTTTCTCAGTTCTGCATATTAACTGAGAAATGAACCACATGTATCATTTATGTTATCTTCTAGTGTTTTGGAGTTTTTTCTTTTGATGTCTTTTTTTACACTGCTCAAATAATATCTGGGAGAGATGCAGGCATGAATCTCAGAAGGAGAGACAATGGAACAATCATCCCTTCCGAAAGGCATATGTAATGCGAGTAAAAAATTGGTCTGTCCTACAAAATGTTGGATGAACCTACAAACCAACACAAGCAATTGCCTCTCCTTATATATCACTCCGAATCTGAGCAAGGAGAGATGAAAGCAGTTACTGTCCTTAACTTTTCAGACTCTCGTATTTTTGTAACAGGTCAGTGAAGGTATAATCTTTTACCTATAAGGATAGTGAAGTTTGTTGTTGAATAAGTCTTCTACAGGGTGAGTAAAGATGAGTGAAACTTTTTAGTGGTGGTAGCATGCCCAAAACAATTTTTTTTGTCGTAGAACACAGTTCATTCGCAACAGCAAACATGGTAGAGGGGACTCTGTAACAAATGTAAAAGAAAACATGTTTCTTGGACTTTTTGCTGCACATCTGAAGAACATCATCTATGAGACTCTCATTTGGTACGGTACACCTAAAGATCTCATCACCAGAATTAGTTTCGCTGCTGCAGCTATATGTTCAATGCCTGGTATCTTGTGATTTAATCTGTCAATATTGTTTATTGGTAGACGTTATTTTCTCCTTTTGTGAAGTCGTCACTATGTTTTGCATTTTTGCATGTTGAAGATATGTGTGAGAAACACTCCTGCTTATGCTCATGCGTTAAGCAGTCTCTAAATAGATTGATTCACAGCAAAATTTTGTATGTGTGCACTATCATCCTTTTTGGTTTTGCTCATCTTTTCTGGTTCATACTCTGCATTATTAAGACAAAAAAAATTGACATAATGCCAAGCATACAATTATTGAGAGCATAATGTTGTTTTGCTACGACATCTCTTGCTGAGATGTGAAGCGGATTGTATCTCTCCTTCAATGTTGTTTTGCTATGATGGTTGTAATTATCTTAATTTTATACAAATTTAATTTTTGGATGATTTCTTTCACAAGAAAGCTATTAGTTCCTATTTTGCAAATTCATTTGTTTCAGTATTATGTGTATGTTTAGACGATGCATTCTGTTAGTTTTTCTTCATGTAAGACACCAAATTCTATCCTAAATTGATTTGCTTGATATTGAACTTCTACACAGAGTCTCTTACTATGTAAAAAAACAAATTTTATCATTGTTTATACACCAAATGCTCACTGCATTGGGAGCACCTATTGAATACTCTTTGGTGAGGAGGATGGGTCTAGACATAGACGATACATTTGAGTAAGATGTGGCATTGATGGTTTATTGTAGCATTGCTGGTATAATTTTGGGACAGTAATGACCCAAACCTTTTATAAGCTGGGCTCTCTAGCAGTGCTACCTTCTGTAGACCCTTTCGGTTCTGCCCTTGGAGATGATTGGGCCCTTCTCCTGCCTCTTGGTGTATACTTCCACTATAATAAAACAGTTGCACCCTTAATTGTAAATAGGATCATAGCATTCAATTATATGAACTTATTCACAAATTTATTGTTATATCAATTCCAGTAATCTATTTTTATTATGTTACTTAGCTCTTGAATGGTTATTTGCGCATTGACTCAAGTGAATATTTGTTGCTTTAACTTGTCTGTCAATATAGGTCTGATATAGCTTGACTTTTTGACATTTTTTTGTCAGACATATACTGTCCTGCATATCCTATCGTAGACACTGATGTTCCTCATGATAATGGTTGTTGTTTGACTGCACACACATCACATGTCTAAGTGTTGTTGTTTTAAAGAGGGAATTTCGAAGTTCTTAGGTCGATTCAATACAGTGCAGCCTCTATAACTCTACATGTGGATAACTTGACTATCGCGGTAATTCAACATTTATTATTCCCATGCTTGGCACAATAATGAATTTATTGGGGGGGGGATCTCTGGCGTGATGTATGATGATCACATCCCACTTGAGTTGACACTATGATTTATACTGCGTTATCACAACTCATTTTTAGAAATCAGCACCATGCTTTATTGCTCAGTTCAAAACATTTTACAACATTAGTCTCATTTGTTTCAAAAGTTCTATGTTTCATTATTTCTGCTTATTGTTTGTTGATCAATATGTATCAAAAATTCTCTCCCACACTGAAATTAAAGCTGAATCTTTGGACCACGAGAAAGAGCTAGATTGAATGTTCTAGTGAGAGAAGTTATTTTTTGCGCAATTGTGCTGCCTCATTCACAAATAGCAAATCTTCTGGCAATCCAAATATGTTTTCCCCCTTTCCAATTCAAGATCGCTCTGAATACAAAAATTTTTCATTGAAAATTGCAGATCAAAACATTTTATGAATTTGTAGATGATAGATGCTCAACAATATGCATGCGCACATATACATACATAAATGATTTTAGAAAATTGTTAAAAGTGAAATGAAATAACCCCCCCCCCCCCTGCTAACTTGGCATTTGCTTAAGTCAACATGTTTCTTGGTCCCGTTGGGGGGGTGTCAAGTTATCTCTGAGTTATTGTTATTAGTATAATAATAGTTATTACTATTGAGTTATTACTTCCTTTTTAAAGGTTTGAGCGCACCTAAATTTTTTCATAGCTTTGAAATGAGTGTGTCTAAATATATATTTATTTACAGTGGTATTTCCCAATCTTTGTGTTGGGGGGCGTTGCATGTGTAATTTTTCATGTGGAGGAGGATGTGAAAGTCCAAATTTATTGTCGAAAATCATTACATTAGCACAGTTGTTGCCATTGTTACTTAGCAATACCAAGGATAACCTTGTTGGACTCCACAGTGCCTACTGGCACTGGGTTAGAGATCACTGCATTTGAGCTTCGTTTTCATTCTATCTGGAAATTTCAAATTAGTTTAGTCATCTTAATAGTTATATGTGGTGAGAGTCACAGACTTTCATGGTTGAGTAATCACCAAAGCCTCACAGGTAGGGTCGGATGTGATCAGAAATCAGTGATTATATAACTGTGTGTTGTTTAAATTTGCAGCTCCATGGAGTGCTAGGCAAATACTCTACCTGAACACCTGAAAATCAGACTCATACACTCTGACCTAGTCTTACCAATATAAAGACATACTATCCCTAACTAGGCTTATATATTCTTATTGTTGGCGAAGGTGATGTGAGATGTGATACATGTACTTAAAGGAATTCCTCAAATAACGTTTATAAAACTTTCAATGTTTTGGGGATTTTTGAATTTTAGTTCTCTTAATGGGTGATGTTTGTGATTGAATATGGGTTTTTGTACTTAATGAGAGTGATATTTATAAAACATGTATTTTTGTATTCTTGTATTCATATTGAATTTGGTTGAATATCTTTTTTTACACAACAGGTTTTTGTATTCAAGAGACTTGTATTTTTTAATGGTGTATACTCATGTTGGTATTTTTTATATACATTTTCATATTAAAAAAAAATTAGTTTTCACGAAAGCGTCTTGATTGTGTTTCCAATGAATGTGCCTGACAGTGATGTGCGGTTTGCTCAATTAACAGTTCCGGATAGACCTGGGTTTGAATCATGACTTGGTGATGAAAAAGATTGAACACTCTGACCTAGTGTTATTCCTCAAATTTATAAAAATGACAGTTGTGCCAAGTTATGGATTTTAAAGCAATGTTACGTAGCGTTTTTATATATGCAGGCCCCTTTCTCTTTCGACCTGTGTCGTCGTCGTCTCCTTCTTAACCTATTAGCATGGCCTTTCTATTTACTGAATTGATTACTGAATCAAAAAAACATCTTTCTGGATTTCGTGCATAATATTGAACCCAGGGATTTTTCAGAAAGTGGTCTGTGGAATGTGTTTTAGAACAATTAAGTAATTATGATACAGCTCAGGGAAATGGGGAGGATCGAGGGACAGTTCTTGGGCTGTACAGGGCGCCGCTTTAGTAGGGTGGCAAATCTAAGATGCATCGGAGCCGGGGAACTGTGGTTGCTTGAATTGATTCAGAAATCGAAATTTTATACATAATCTCAAGACGATCCCAAATGTCCCAGATCCTTCCAACGTTCGGGTTCCGCATGATCAAATGCCACGGCATTGTTAAAAATCCCAGAAAGCTTTCAAAGAAAAAAAACTTTCTTGTTACTGATACTCGAGAAACTGCTCTTTGTTTTGAATTTTAACGTGATAGTGCCGTACAAAAAAATCCAGACCGCGTGGATGACTAACCAAGAGAGAATGCAAGCATGTTAGTGACCAAAACAGCGTGCAAGTACGCGAGCGACCGAAAGGAGGACCTGGTGAGCGGAGGGAATGAAAATAGTGACCTAGAGAGCAGTGTTTCTCAACCACCGGGCCCTAACACGAGTCACACCGGGCAGTGAGTGTGATTCGCAGTTTCATTTTCCCATTAATTTCTCGTTGGTTGTGGGTGTATGGCCGAGCCTTTTACTTACGCAAAAGCGATTTACCGGGCCGCGGGCTTCCAAAGGTTGAGAACCACTGACCTAGAGGATGTGAACGACCGAAAGAGTGACGAACACACAAGAATATTTACGGTCTGGGCGAGGAGGGCTAAGCGGGCTATAATAGCCCAGTATGGCTAATTTGGTGGAATAAGTAGTTAAGAAAACTAGATTAGAATGAGTGAAGGGTGACAAAATTTGTATAACCAATTCCCGAAACTATAAATCCGCCTCCTTAGAGGGACCCGGACAAAACCCTCAACAGGGGGGGGGGGGAATTAAAATTATGTGGCCACTTGTCAATTGCTTGTATTTTTGTGTGGAAAAAATGTGGCATTCGTCCAAGTGGCACCCTGCTATTTATCGTAGCATCATCTCCATTATTATGGTGATTCTATGCACCCGAGAAGGCACTTCGGGCCGTGCTTGGCGGGCCTATGCGTTAAGACAGCCCTGAGGTAGTTTATTAAGAATCAGGCAATATATCTTTTTTTCTTCCATTCAGAAACAAAAAAAATGTGTGAAACAGCACTCAGTGCTTGATCTTAGGGCCCTTTCACACGGAGCGGATGCGGGTCCGGAAGAAGTTTTAACAATTGGAATATACTGCGCCTTTCAGACGAGCCGAAAAATCTCCGCACCTAGGAAATGTTCATGCGGGTCCGGACGTCGTCCGCATGTGTCAAAACCTAAGTGCGGGCTCCGCATCCGCACATAGAAGTTTTGACAATAGGTTTATTCGGAGCTATTCAGACGATGCGGATGCGGAGCGAATTCGTCCGCATCTTTGGCTACTTTTTGAAGGTGATTTTTCACGGAATTTTTTTAATTATTTGCCATAAATACCCTTAAAAACACCATATGATGGTTCCTGCTCATTAATATAATGTACCTACATACGTCTATCCCTCCGTTTCCTTCTGAGATGGAGATATAGAAACTTTAACTGCCTTTTGTCCATATTTCACAATTTTATACAATAAAACCTGCCAACAACGGCCACTGACGGGACCAAAATTATAAGCTGTTCTGTTCATTACGAATATTTAATTGACTACATACTTTAATAACTTTTAAATTTAATTTAAAAATTTCAATTTTTTTCTTTTTAAATTTTTAAAATTATTTAAAAAAATATAAATATCTGAAATATTATTTTAAATATTTATTATTATTTTTAATTTTTAATCTTTTAATTTTTTTAAACTTTAAAAAAAATACTTTTATTAAACAACGTTATCCACGTACGGTGTTCACTCAGGGCCGGATTAAGACGTTTGAAGACCCTAGCGCTTGAATATTTTTGGTGGTTCCCTCGATACCTACAAGTATATTTTACTCAATATTTAGTCTGTAAACTTAAAAAAATGAAATTTTATATTTCAGAAATGACTAATATAAGGATGGGATTTCACTCTAAAAGGTTTATGAAAGTTATTTTATAAAACTTGAAAAAAGCAACTAATAAATTGCAAATGCAACCGATAAATTTATTAGTTGCTTTTTTAAAAGAATTATTATAAAATTTTTATAGTGTAATCCGTACTTGAGGCCGGGATTATACTATAAAGTTTTGTAAAAGATCTTTTATAAAAGTTGAAAAATTCAACCAATAGGCGCATCGGTTGCATTCAAGCAAATGCAACCGGTGATCTTAATGGTTGAATTTTTCACGTTTTATCAAAGAGCTTTTACAAAGCTTTTATAGTGTAATCCCAGCCTAAGACAGAATTGTGATGTGAATATTTCTAAGCACAGACATTTTGAAAGTCCCAACCCCTCCCTTTTTTTATACTTGCAAATTCTTTGATATTTGCTGAATTTTTTTTTTTTTTTTTTTTTTGGAACATCGAATGTTTTGGATGTTTTTGGAATTTTCTTTCATATTTTTCCGAAAAGACAGATTTTTTTTCAAAATTTTTTGAAAATATTTTAAGATATTTTCTCCCATCGACTACTTGTGAGGATCGGAATGGAGGCATCTTTAGGCTCAATGATAAAAACCACCAAAGAATGCCTCTAGGCTGCCTATGGGCACTGAATCAGGGGTGAAGGAGAAAAATAATTACAAAAATTGCGAAAAAAACAGTTTTTATGCACGAATTTCGAACTAAAGATGCGGGCGATTCGTCCGCATCTTCAGCGCTCGTTTGAAAGGGTATGCGGACCCGCGTCCGCATCCGCTCCGTGTGAAAGGGGCGTTATATATAAATGTGAAAGTATGTATGTTCTTTATACAAATCTACAGTTTTAGACCGATCGTCGCCAGATTTTGCATATATACCAAACAGGTCCGGAATTGAACCGTAGGCTACTTTAAAAGTTCGTCAGAGCTGGGCAAATGCCCGATAAACTGTCGGGCAACAATGGTTTTGGGGCCTCATTAATTACTTTCGGAACGTTTACTTTGGCTACCGTAGTTTCCTAACAATGCGTTTCAGACGTGTGTTACGCCTTTACAATGGTTTGTCACACCTTTAATTCTGCCTTTATAACAGTTTATGCCTTTATAACGGTTTGTAACTTTTCCAATCTTCCCAGTAATTGAAGGAAACCCGGGAAGAGCGCCGGGTATTTCTGCTAGCCTATATACAGGGTATCCTGTAAGTGCTAATGCGGCCTTTAGCTCATCAACCGCCCATCGTAGAGGTATAGTTCCAAATTAAAAAATGCTTAAAAGGCGTTTGAATAATATTCGCTGCACAAACTGAACGTGTGACGTCACTAACAACAGAGAGCAATAACTACGACAACAAAACTGGGAATAAAAATGTTCAACGCCAGCTGATGAACTCAATGCTTGCCTCAAATCATCGACACTCTGGCACGAAGTTAAAAAATTATCATTATCCACCAACATGCGAGTTCAACTGCAAAATGACTCAGCACTCACTGCTATCATTTTCCCATCAGTTGATCAAACTTGGCAATGGAAGAATTCCCATAGACCCAAGCACTGGACTGATTACATTCCCAAATGGATTTTGCCAGTTGTTAAACTCAGTTCAAGAACTTGGAGACAAAGTCTTCCCAAACATTCAGCAAAATCACAAAAAGCATGAGTGACTGTGAGAGAGTAATTCTGGCGCCGGAAAATGACAGCATGAACAAGATCAACGAAAAAATCCTAAAAATTATTCCAGGAGACTCCACATCTTACAAATCGATTGGCACTGTCACAGACACAGCGCAGACAGTTCTGTATCCGGCAGAATCTCTGAACTCTTTGGATATTCCGGATGTGCCACCACACATCTTGACCCTCAAAGTCGGAGCACCTATAATTATTTTACGAAATTTGGAGACACCGAGACTCTGGGTGAAGAAATTGCACAATTACATCCTTGAAGCAACGATTCTAACTGGATGTGCCAAAGGAGACGTCTCTCTTCATTATCCCAATTATCACCGACGAAATGCCATTCACTTTCAAGCGATCGCGGTTCCCGATTCGTTTAGCTTTTGCTATGACAATCAACAAAGCGCAAGGCCAGTCGTTAGCAGTGGCAGGTATCAACCTACTTGAGCCCTGTTTTTCACACGGACAGCTTTACGTCACCTGTTCGCGTGTTGGTAATCCGAAAAGTTTGTACATCTACACACCACGTGGAAAAACAAGAAATATTTGTGTATCCACAAGCGATTGCCTGAAGTTTTTAATTAAAATATTTAAAAATAAAAGTAATTTTTTTTTTACTTGATGCAGAAATTTTTTGATTAAGAAATAATTAATAAGCTATACATATATGAATTTTTTTACGGAGCGGGCAACGTCGCCGGGTATCAGCTAGTAATTAATAAATACCCTGTTGAAAGTACTGGAGGTGCGGTAATGTTTAATTTGAAAAATAATTGTTGTTCATTGTTGGTGTAGTGACGCCATCTCTTGTAAACATATGTAAGGAACATAGGTGAAGATTCGTGAACATGAATCCTCATATGTCCCAGCTTAAAATTTCTGGTAACTCTACTCGAACGCTTTCTCTCGCATATTGTACGTAAATCTATATATATAAAATTGATTTTCTGTGTGCGTGTGTTCTCCATACAAATCTACAATTTTAGATCGATCGTTCGCCAAATTTTGCATATATATACCAAATGGGACCCGACTTGAACGATAGGCTACTTTAAAATTTCGTCAGAGCAGGGCAAATGCCCCAAATGGGCAAAAAAACTGTCAGGCAACAATGCTTTTTTTACTTTGCCCTGTGGGCTATGATGCTGTTGAGACGGCGGTATAGGGACACGTTTTTTTTTTGGGATAAATATTAAAAAATTTGTTTGAGTTCCGCTGAACAGTCTCATTATCAAGGAAACAGTTATTTTCTGGATATTTTTGCTGAGGTGAACTCGGAAAGAAAATTCATCACGTTTCCGCCGGGACTCGAACCCAGGCCCTCTTGCATACCGGGCAAGCATGCTACCATCTACACCACTGGAGACATGACCCTGCCTTCCTTATTTCACGCACTGTGGCGTGAGGCGCTGAAGTACAGGCATTAGTAGCCTCTCTTAACTTAACCGTCTCACCCGGGGGCCATTTCCTGAAGTTAAGAGAGGCTACTAATGCCTCTACTTCAGCGCCTCACGCCACAGTGCGTGAAATAAGGAAGGCAGGGTCATGTCTCCAGTGGTGTAGATGGTAGCATGCTTGCCCGGTATGCAAGAGGGCCTGGGTTCGAGTCCCGGCGGAGATGTGATGAATTTTCTTTCCGAGTTCACCTCAGCAAAAATATCCGGAAAATAACTGTTTCCTTGATATCTCTTGCTGAGAAAAAAAAAAGCCATCTATCTCAGTCTCATTGTCATCAAGTGTTCCGCTGAACAGCCTTATAACCATCGAGGGTTCCACGAGAAACTCTACGTTGGAAACCTCTGTACTAGATTCATTAGTAGTTATTTCATACTTATCAAATTCATTAATTACACTTGGGTATTATGCATAGTCGCAGCTAAAGGTGGTTAATTTCAGGTATTCATCAAATTTATTAACCCCACTTGTTTATTACGCATAATCGCCAGTAAAAGTGATAAATTTATCAAACTTACAAAGACGAATGATAAGTATGCATAATAATTATGGTAAGTCAAGGGTTCATATACCCTTTAACATGTGGTAAAGTTAAAATATCATTAAAAACATATACATATATACATATATACATATATATATATATACATACATATATAGTTACGAACTTTCGACGATAGATGGCGCGATTCATTCGATGGCTCTCAAAATGTCGAAATCAGTCGATACCGGTTTCGGTCTAAGCGCAGCGACTGGCGGGGCGTGTAGAGAAAAATCTAGAAAGTCCCGCCCCTCCATACGGTAGCGCCGCCGACTAGGAAACTGTGAAATGGAATGTTCTTTTTCTCGAAGTTTCTATCCGGGTTATAAATACCGTGGCGCTC
Organism: Pholcus phalangioides; assembly: GCF_987345545.1. Lineage (NCBI taxonomy): Eukaryota > Metazoa > Arthropoda > Arachnida > Araneae > Pholcidae > Pholcus > Pholcus phalangioides. Next base: position 10,536,433 of record NW_028301609.1, read on the forward strand.
GCAAGATGGCAGACTGAGAGAAGCTAGACAGGCTCAGAGAGGCACAAGGAGATTCAGTCAGTCGTGTTTAAACTTTGCGAGAAAGTTGTTAGCTGTCTGATTAGCCTGTAAATACGTGTAAATTGCTGTTCTGTAAATGAATCTGTGTTTGTCCGTCGAACCGCTTCTTGTTTTGCAATCCCGAAGTCTTGTGGAAAATTATCCACAACAATATATATATAAATAAATAAAAACCATTGATTTATTAGACATATCTTTCATTAAATATGCTATCCTATGCCAGTATAAAACATAACTTTACACTCATATAACTTTAACATTATGAGTATATATCATATATTAGGGTCTGAGAATGAATGAGAATGCTTCCGTGTACATAGTTTTTTTTTCTGCTCAGAAAAAAATTCCCTACATTATACATAAATTTAATATTAATTTAAAAACAGCTTGTGTGTGCGCATGATAAAAATGACACGGCATTAATGTTGACCACCATACAATATTGAAATTAAAATGAAGAAAAAACGGCTCATTTTTCATAAAATGAATGAAAAGCATTGAAGATCCATACATAAATTTTTGATTTGTAAAAAAAAATATATACATTTTTTTTGAATTTTTGAAAATTTAAATTTTAAAAAAGAATGAGTCGATGAGATTTCAACCTTTTAGTTCATTTTATGAAATGAACCCATTTTCTTCATTTTAATTTCAATATTTTATGGTCACAATATTGTAAGTTGCTTTTAATGTATTTTTTTGAAAATGTTAAAAAAAAGATTGAGTATTATAGATATGTAAAATTTTATGCACAAGCATAGAATAGCCTATTTAATCGAAAATTTGCTTAAAAAATTCTAATAAATCCATGATTAACATAGTATTTTTAATGATATTTTATGTTTACCCCCCCCCCCAATGTTAAAAAGGTTATGTGACCCCTTAAATTATGGTTAGAATATGCATAAAACTAGTTATTATGTATAATAATCGATTTATTAAATTTACCGTAACACAGGGATTGTTTACCTGTGTTTCGCGACCTAAACTTGGGTCACTGTTGCTTCCGAGATGGGTCGTTTAGATTAACTAACAGCCTGGCTCTGGGGTTATAGGCAGAGCCACAACTACATACTTTTAAGCCGGGACAAGAACGCATTTTGGCGCCCACATGTAATGTAGAAGAATCAGTTAAAGGGAGCGATCGGTGCCCGGGGCACAAAACCCGCCCGACCGCCGCCCTCAATTGCGGCCGTGCTTATGGGTCTCGAACCAAACTTTATTTGAAGGGGGCTTCAGAGAAGGGTTATACGACTCGGCTTACAGCCAGGGACTCTCGTGAGCCTGCGGTCACGACCCAAACTTGATTCGCCAGGGACTTCCGAGATGAGTCGTAAAAAAATGCACTAACAGCAGGGTACTCTTGAGCTACTACTAAACCACACCTCGTCCATATTCCTCTGCAGAACTTCTAACGAATTGGTACATGATGGAATGTGCGTGTTGTGAACCTAACATGAAGCTTGTTCCTGTGTAATGCTTTTTATAGTGCTGCCATCTACTACATATTTTTCGAACTATGATCGAAGTGTAAGGTTTGAAGATTTTACCATTGTAGGCCTGTTACTCTCTGCGGCGAGACTTTTTAATGGGGAGATCGTCTTGCATTCGTATCTCGAAGTTGGGAACCACAGGAAACCAACTTCAGTCGACCACCACTGCGGCGACGGTGGGGTTTCGAACCCGGGACCTCACGATGAGAGTTCATCACTATGACCACTTGACGACCACAGCGGTACTTTTCAGCTATGGGTCACGACATAAACTTGATTCACAGGGAACCTTGCAAGACGGGTCGTGCAAACCCACTTACAGCAAAGGACTCTTTAGCCATGGGTCCCGATTCAAAGTCGATTCGTAATGGCTTCCGAGACAGGTCGTAAGAAATCTCTTTAGTTATGGGTCCCGATTCAAACTCGATTGAAAAAGGGCTGTCCAGACGGTTCGTAAAATTCAATTATTGAGCCATGGGTCACAACCTAGACTTGATTCGTAGTCGAGTCGTACGAACTCGTTTACAGTCCTGTTAGAAATGCATTCATCGCATCACGGGTTTTACCAATTTCGAAAACTAAATAGTCCCATGGGTCGCTCCAAGCTGATCTTTTTGTTGTTTTTACTGAAAAAATAAAGGAGAACCCTCTGCCATAACATACATATTATATACCAGATATTTTTTCCTCTTTTGAAGAGGAAAATCTCAGAAGAAAATTATTTTTTCATCATGTTTTCTAAAAATTATAGGAGAAATCTCTCTAGTCATGTCTTTTTTCGACATTAGTTACCTTCTCCGGTTTTCCTTTTCCTGTCTCAGACGTTGGCAATTGGCTGACATCCTACTACATACATGCCCTTTTTTTTTTCCCAGGAAAGTTTTCCAGATATTAGGAAGTAATGGTCGGGGGAAGAGGAAAAAGTTGCGCGAAGTTTTGAGGATTGAAAGAAAATTCTCTCCTCTCTTCTAACAAGATATAAACTCGATGTGACGTTGAGGAATGGCGATAATTTCTCAACGGCAACCTCTCAGAAAAGAAAAAAAATGTCTCAATTTCTCCAGTTTTTTTTCCATTTCTAACGTCTTAAGAAAGTGGGATCCGGAAATTTCGCCTGCCTTGAACGCACGAATGCCTGACTGCGTGAGTGACCATATTAGTGGGTGAGTGACCGAGTGAGTATGACGTTGACTGTATCAGTCAGTGGACATAAATTAGTGGGTGAGTGACCGAGTATAACACCGAGTATGAAATTGACTGTATGAGTGACCGAGTATGACACCGAGTATGAAATTGACTGTATGAGTGAGTGAACGTAAATTAGTGGGTGAGCGACCGAGTGAGTATGAAATTGACTGTATGAGTGAGTGAACGTAAATTAGTGGGTGAGCGACCGAGTGAGTATGAAATTGACTGTATGAGTGAGTGAACGTAAATTAGTGGGTGAGTGACCGAGTGAGTATGAAATTGACTGTATGAGTGAGTGAACATAAATTAGTGGGTGAGTGACCGAGTGAATATGAAATTGACTGTATCAGTGAGTGAGTGGCCGAGTGAGTATGAAATTGACTGTATCAGTGAGTGAGTGGCCGAGTGAGTATGAAATTGACTGTATGAGTGAGTGAACATAAATTAGTGGGTGAGTGACCGAGTGAATATGAAATTGACTGTATCAGTGAGTGAGTGGCCGAGTGAGTATGAAATTGACTGTATCAGTGAGTGAGTGGCCGAGTGAGTATATTTTCTGGATATTTTTGCTGAGGTGAACTCGGAAAGAAAATTCATCACGTTTCCGCCGGGACTCGAACCCAGGCCCTCTTGCATACCGGGCAAGCATGCTACCATCTACACCACTGGAGACATGACCCTGCCTTCCTTATTTCACGCACTGTGGCGTGAGGCGCTGAAGTACAGGCATTAGTAGCCTCTCTTAACTTAACCGTCTCACCCGGGGGCCATTTCCTGAAGTTAAGAGAGGCTACTAATGCCTCTACTTCAGCGCCTCACGCCACAGTGCGTGAAATAAGGAAGGCAGGGTCATGTCTCCAGTGGTGTAGATGGTAGCATGCTTGCCCGGTATGCAAGAGGGCCTGGGTTCGAGTCCCGGCGGAGATGTGATGAATTTTCTTTCCGAGTTCACCTCAGCAAAAATATCCGGAAAATAACTGTTTCCTTGATATCTCTTGCTGAGAAAAAAAAAAGCCATCTATCTCAGTCTCATTGTCATCAAGTGTTCCGCTGAACAGCCTTATAACCATCGAGGGTTCCACGAGAAACTCTACGTTGGAAACCTCTGTACTAGATTCATTAGTAGTTATTTCATACTTATCAAATTCATTAATTACACTTGGGTATTATGCATAGTCGCAGCTAAAGGTGGTTAATTTCAGGTATTCATCAAATTTATTAACCCCACTTGTTTATTACGCATAATCGCCAGTAAAAGTGATAAATTTATCAAACTTACAAAGACGAATGATAAGTATGCATAATAATTATGGTAAGTCAAGGGTTCATATACCCTTTAACATGTGGTAAAGTTAAAATATCATTAAAAACATATACATATATACATATATACATATATATATATATACATACATATATAGTTACGAACTTTCGACGATAGATGGCGCGATTCATTCGATGGCTCTCAAAATGTCGAAATCAGTCGATACCGGTTTCGGTCTAAGCGCAGCGACTGGCGGGGCGTGTAGAGAAAAATCTAGAAAGTCCCGCCCCTCCATACGGTAGCGCCGCCGACTAGGAAACTGTGAAATGGAATGTTCTTTTTCTCGAAGTTTCTATCCGGGTTATAAATACCGTGGCGCTCGCAAGATGGCAGACTGAGAGAAGCTAGACAGGCTCAGAGAGGCACAAGGAGATTCAGTCAGTCGTGTTTAAACTTTGCGAGAAAGTTGTTAGCTGTCTGATTAGCCTGTAAATACGTGTAAATTGCTGTTCTGTAAATGAATCTGTGTTTGTCCGTCGAACCGCTTCTTGTTTTGCAATCCCGAAGTCTTGTGGAAAATTATCCACAACAATATATATATAAATAAATAAAAACCATTGATTTATTAGACATATCTTTCATTAAATATGCTATCCTATGCCAGTATAAAACATAACTTTACACTCATATAACTTTAACATTATGAGTATATATCATATATTAGGGTCTGAGAATGAATGAGAATGCTTCCGTGTACATAGTTTTTTTTTCTGCTCAGAAAAAAATTCCCTACATTATACATAAATTTAATATTAATTTAAAAACAGCTTGTGTGTGCGCATGATAAAAATGACACGGCATTAATGTTGACCACCATACAATATTGAAATTAAAATGAAGAAAAAACGGCTCATTTTTCATAAAATGAATGAAAAGCATTGAAGATCCATACATAAATTTTTGATTTGTAAAAAAAAATATATACATTTTTTTTGAATTTTTGAAAATTTAAATTTTAAAAAAGAATGAGTCGATGAGATTTCAACCTTTTAGTTCATTTTATGAAATGAACCCATTTTCTTCATTTTAATTTCAATATTTTATGGTCACAATATTGTAAGTTGCTTTTAATGTATTTTTTTGAAAATGTTAAAAAAAAGATTGAGTATTATAGATATGTAAAATTTTATGCACAAGCATAGAATAGCCTATTTAATCGAAAATTTGCTTAAAAAATTCTAATAAATCCATGATTAACATAGTATTTTTAATGATATTTTATGTTTACCCCCCCCCAATGTTAAAAAGGTTATGTGACCCCTTAAATTATGGTTAGAATATGCATAAAACTAGTTATTATGTATAATAATCGATTTATTAAATTTACCGTAACACAGGGATTGTTTACCTGTGTTTCGCGACCTAAACTTGGGTCACTGTTGCTTCCGAGATGGGTCGTTTAGATTAACTAACAGCCTGGCTCTGGGGTTATAGGCAGAGCCACAACTACATACTTTTAAGCCGGGACAAGAACGCATTTTGGCGCCCACATGTAATGTAGAAGAATCAGTTAAAGGGAGCGATCGGTGCCCGGGGCACAAAACCCGCCCGACCGCCGCCCTCAATTGCGGCCGTGCTTATGGGTCTCGAACCAAACTTTATTTGAAGGGGGCTTCAGAGAAGGGTTATACGACTCGGCTTACAGCCAGGGACTCTCGTGAGCCTGCGGTCACGACCCAAACTTGATTCGCCAGGGACTTCCGAGATGAGTCGTAAAAAAATGCACTAACAGCAGGGTACTCTTGAGCTACTACTAAACCACACCTCGTCCATATTCCTCTGCAGAACTTCTAACGAATTGGTACATGATGGAATGTGCGTGTTGTGAACCTAACATGAAGCTTGTTCCTGTGTAATGCTTTTTATAGTGCTGCCATCTACTACATATTTTTCGAACTATGATCGAAGTGTAAGGTTTGAAGATTTTACCATTGTAGGCCTGTTACTCTCTGCGGCGAGACTTTTTAATGGGGAGATCGTCTTGCATTCGTATCTCGAAGTTGGGAACCACAGGAAACCAACTTCAGTCGACCACCACTGCGGCGACGGTGGGGTTTCGAACCCGGGACCTCACGATGAGAGTTCATCACTATGACCACTTGACGACCACAGCGGTACTTTTCAGCTATGGGTCACGACATAAACTTGATTCACAGGGAACCTTGCAAGACGGGTCGTGCAAACCCACTTACAGCAAAGGACTCTTTAGCCATGGGTCCCGATTCAAAGTCGATTCGTAATGGCTTCCGAGACAGGTCGTAAGAAATCTCTTTAGTTATGGGTCCCGATTCAAACTCGATTGAAAAAGGGCTGTCCAGACGGTTCGTAAAATTCAATTATTGAGCCATGGGTCACAACCTAGACTTGATTCGTAGTCGAGTCGTACGAACTCGTTTACAGTCCTGTTAGAAATGCATTCATCGCATCACGGGTTTTACCAATTTCGAAAACTAAATAGTCCCATGGGTCGCTCCAAGCTGATCTTTTTGTTGTTTTTACTGAAAAAATAAAGGAGAACCCTCTGCCATAACATACATATTATATACCAGATATTTTTTCCTCTTTTGAAGAGGAAAATCTCAGAAGAAAATTATTTTTTCATCATGTTTTCTAAAAATTATAGGAGAAATCTCTCTAGTCATGTCTTTTTTCGACATTAGTTACCTTCTCCGGTTTTCCTTTTCCTGTCTCAGACGTTGGCAATTGGCTGACATCCTACTACATACATGCCCTTTTTTTTTTCCCAGGAAAGTTTTCCAGATATTAGGAAGTAATGGTCGGGGGAAGAGGAAAAAGTTGCGCGAAGTTTTGAGGATTGAAAGAAAATTCTCTCCTCTCTTCTAACAAGATATAAACTCGATGTGACGTTGAGGAATGGCGATAATTTCTCAACGGCAACCTCTCAGAAAAGAAAAAAAATGTCTCAATTTCTCCAGTTTTTTTTCCATTTCTAACGTCTTAAGAAAGTGGGATCCGGAAATTTCGCCTGCCTTGAACGCACGAATGCCTGACTGCGTGAGTGACCATATTAGTGGGTGAGTGACCGAGTGAGTATGACGTTGACTGTATCAGTCAGTGGACATAAATTAGTGGGTGAGTGACCGAGTATAACACCGAGTATGAAATTGACTGTATGAGTGACCGAGTATGACACCGAGTATGAAATTGACTGTATGAGTGAGTGAACGTAAATTAGTGGGTGAGCGACCGAGTGAGTATGAAATTGACTGTATGAGTGAGTGAACGTAAATTAGTGGGTGAGCGACCGAGTGAGTATGAAATTGACTGTATGAGTGAGTGAACGTAAATTAGTGGGTGAGTGACCGAGTGAGTATGAAATTGACTGTATGAGTGAGTGAACATAAATTAGTGGGTGAGTGACCGAGTGAATATGAAATTGACTGTATCAGTGAGTGAGTGGCCGAGTGAGTATGAAATTGACTGTATCAGTGAGTGAGTGGCCGAGTGAGTATGAAATTGACTGTATGAGTGAGTGAACATAAATTAGTGGGTGAGTGACCGAGTGAATATGAAATTGACTGTATCAGTGAGTGAGTGGCCGAGTGAGTATGAAATTGACTGTATCAGTGAGTGAGTGGCCGAGTGAGTATGAAATTGACTGTATCAGTGAGTGAGTGGCCGAGTGAGTATGAAATTGACTGTATGAGTGAGTGAACATAAATTAGTGGGTGAGTGACCGAGTGAGTATGAAATTGACTGTATCAGTGAGTGAGTGGCCGAGTGAGTATGAAATTGACTGTATCAGTGAGTGAGTGGCCGAGTGAGTATGAAATTGACTGTATGAGTGAGTGAACATAAATTAGTGGGTGAGTGACCGAGTGAGTATGAAATTGACTGTATCAGTGAGTGAGTGGCCGAGTGAGTATGAAATTGACTGTATCAGTGAGTGAGTGGCCGAGTAAGTATGAAATTGACTGTATGAGTGAGTGAACATAAATTAGTGGGTGAGTGACCGAGTGAGTATGAAATTGACTGTATCAGTGAGTGAGTGGCCGAGTGAGTATGAAATTGACTGTATCAGTGAGTGAGTGGCCGAGTAAGTATGAAATTGACTGTATGAGTGAGTGAACATAATTAGTGGGTGAGTGGCCCAGTGAGTATGAAATTTACTGCATGAGTGAGTGACCATATTAGTGAATGAGGGCATAAAATTGACTTTATGAGTGACCGTATGAATTGTGATCAAGTGATATACCGGGTGATTGACCGTGTGAGTGGTCACATGATTAACTGAGTGAGTGACCCAATTAATGACCAAGTGAGTGACTCTATGAGCATGTGAACGTGAGAAATTATATGATTGAGTGAATGACCATGTGAACGATCAAATGAATGACCTAGTGCGTGATCGAATGATTGACCATTTGAGTGACCAAGTGATTGACTTTCTTTCAAACCGAACACAACTCAGGTCTATCACCATCTATGGGCGATTTACTACCTAGTGAGTTGTGCCGGAAGTGTAACTGTGTGTGGGTACCTAACAGTCTTGAGTGAGTATGTAGTGTTGTGTTCGATTTTTCAGTGCTGCCATCTATATTTCAGAAGTGAAGTGAGTGATGTGTTGTGATTGAATTACATTTGTACTGTTTGTAGGTCTGCTGTTCGACTTTTTAAAGGGGAGATCGGCTCGCATTCGCGCCTTGAAGTTGGGAACCACAGAAAACCAACTTCAGCTGACCACCGCTATAGCGACGGCGGGGTTCGTGCCCGGGACCTCGCGACACGAGTCCGCCACTATGACCACTCGACCACCACAGTGGCGAGCGATTAACTGTGTATGAGTAACCAAGTGAGTGACCGTATAAGTGACCAAGTGATCATATAAGTGACGGAATTATTGACCATTTGAGTGACCAAGTGAATGACTGAGTGACTGATCATACAAGTGACTGATCATACAAGTGACTGATCATACAATTGACCGTATGTTTGACCAAGTGAGTGACCAAGTGAGTTGAAATGTCAAAAGGTAAATGTTGCACTCACTTTATCACTCATGCAGAGAGGGCAGACAAAACATCACGGGCAAAATGTCCAACTTACTTAGCACAATCACTCACTTGGCACAATCACTCACTTGGTCATTCATACCATCATTCATATGTTCACTCACATGGTCAGGGCAGGTGAAATCCCGGTGGGGGGGGGAATGCCCAACTCACTTGATCACTGATATGGTCACTCATTTGGTCACTCACTGGGTCACTCATGCTGTCAGGGCAGGCGAAATTTCCATGGGCAAAGTTTTTGCAAACCCTTAACAAGTTACTTTCTTTATAGTAGAGCAGAGGTCTTCAAACTTTTTAGACACGTTTCGGGCCAAATTAGAATTCCCACGAAGCCCGCGGGCCACCAAGTCATACCGCGGTATTCTCGGTTATTGAACAACATTCTTCAAATTCATTGAACCCTCTCATTCACTATGAATTTCTTTCTGTCATTTTAAAATTGAATTTTTATTTATTTTTAAACAATTTTCTTCAATTAATTAACAAATTATTAAAATTAATTAATTAATACTTTTAAATTGATTATTCCTTTTATTAAATCTGAAATTCGCCCGAAAAACCTGAAATTTCATTTCCATTCATTTTTAATTAATAACGAAATTATTTCTTATAAAAATTCTCAATTTTTTTTCATGAATTTAACAATTTTGAAAATCACTTTCAATAATTCCGCAATTATTTCTTTCAGTAATTCTGTAACTATAATAATTGATTTTTTCAGTAATTATGAATCTATTATTTTTCTTAATAATTCTCAAGTTTTTTCGTTCATTAATGTGTTTTTTTGGCATTTTATTTTTAAATGCATTAAATCCATGCGTTTTAAATGCCGAATTTTTCGGCATCTCGAAATACAGTCCAACCCCGTTGTAACGAACTCCAAGAGACCGGAGAAATGACTTCGTTATAAAGGAATTCTAAGTTTTTGGCATTGTTCCTATGTAAAATTATCTGGGAGATTGGAAAAGTGTTCGTTAAAACGAGATTTTCGCTATAACCGTATTCATTGAAACAGGATTCGACTGTATGTAGCTAAAATGAAAACATAGGCTTCAAAAAAAGCGGTTTTTTGGCTCCGGGTCCCCCGAATTCGTTACGACGGCCCTTTTGATGTATCATACGCACAGTTTTTATGGAATTTATTCGTTTTTCTCTATGTAAAGTAGCTATTTTCTATAAATAGTTGGTGGGCCACATTCGGCCCGCTGGTCATGGGTTGGAGAACCCTGCAGTAGAGGATGTGCGAGTTCTTTCCAATCCATAATCTTTTTCCCTCTTGGTAATAAGCATAAATATTAGGAAAATTTACTTTCTGTAACTTCAATAATTTGAGCGATTTATGGTTATAATTGAGATGGAAGAATGTTTTTAAGAACAGAGAGATCATTACGCGAACTAATTACGGGCAAATTAAAAGAAGTCCGTGATAATGGATTCCATCGATCCATATTCCATATTTTTGTTTGTTTTTATTTAGCTTTCTAAGAAATATATCAGTTCTTGGGAGACCCTAAGTCATACATGCTCTACTCATGGCCCGCGGAACATTTATAGATCATTTTGAGTGACCAGTGGAACATTGACAGTTCACTTCACTGACCCGCTTCACATTTGCAGATCACTTAAGTGACCTGTGGTGGTGCAGTTGCATGTCATTCAAGTTGTCTGTGGCACATTGGCATATCAGTTAAATGATCCGTAGCACATTAGCATATCACTTAAATGACCCGTATCACATTGACAGATCACCTAAGTGACCCGAGGCACGTTTAGAGATCCCTTAAGGGCAGTGCCGTCTAAACGCATGGGCCTACCAGGGCACGGCCCGGGGGCGTCTTGAGAAGAGGGGCGTCACAAAAATGCAATCTGATTGAACTTTTAAAGAATTTGCCAGGTAGGGCCTCAGAAAAAACTCTTGGCCCGGGGGCCCATGATGCTCTTGAGGCGGTCCTGCTTAAGTGAACTACAGTGTAGTTGCATATCACTTAAAGGACCCACGGCAATGCGTCTTATTGCGTGGACCGGCCCGAATCCTCAAGAGGAAAGGTGTCCTCGCAAAAATGAGATCTGAGCTGTTTTCGAGAGTAAACACGTAAATTTCCCAGGTAGAGCCTCAAAAAGATCACTTTCACCCGGGGAACCATATGGTGCTCTCGAAACGACCCTGACCTGCGGTGCAGTTGCATATCACTTAGGTGGCCTGCGGCACATTGACACATCCATTAAGTGAACTAAACATTGTCAGATCACTCAAGTTACTCGCGACACGTTTTCCAACCAATGAAGTGGCCCGCACTCTCCTAAATGTTGAGCGTCCTTGCCCTATAAGTAATTATTCCTTTTCTTCAATGTAACCCTAGCAAAAGTTACGCAGCTTTCATCACGTGCTCGAAAAATCTATCAAGCTTTTATATGATTTTTGAAGAAGCTGTCACAAGCCTGCCTTAGAAGTTATGCAGCTTTTATACAGCCCTCGTAGAAGTTATTCACTGTGCAATGCGACCTTCGAAGAAGTAAGTCAGCTTTCACATGCAATCCAATTAGAAAAAAATTTTAGTTTTTATGTGGCATTGGAAGAACTTTTTAAACATTTATCATACAGTGTTTCCCACAGTGGACAATATCGTCCCCCGATGGGCGATAGAGTGGTCCGGGAGAGAGCGATAGAAGCTACAGGTAGAACATAGGAACCTATGGGTTCGCTTGAGTTCGGGAGCGATGAGCTCCCGAATAATATTCTGGATGAGCTCCAGATAATATTATCACAAAAATGAGAAACTTTGCCTGGTTTTAACTTATACAAAAATTGCCACGTTTTCAAGACAAATAAATTCAATTGGTCGAATGGTCGACGCGTTTCGGCTCTTCAATGGACAGCCGTCATCAGGACCTCATTCAATGGAGAGCCGTCATCAGGACCTCATTCAATGGAGAGCCGTCATCAGGACCTCATTCAATGGAGAGCCGTCATCAGGACCTCATTCAATGGAGAGCCGTCATCAGGACCTCATTCAATGGAGAGCCGTCATCAGGACCTCATTCAATGGAGAGCCGTCATCAGGACCTCATTCAATGGAGAGCCGTCATCAGGACCTCATTCAATGGAGAGCCGTCATCAGGACCTCATTCAATGGAGAGCCGAAACGCGTCGACCATTCGACCAATTGAATTTATTTGTCTTGAAAACGTGGCAATTTTTGTATAAAAAAAAACAGATAATAGTTGGACATCGAGTCCAACTCTCTAAAAGTTGTCTAAAAGAAAAGAGCCGAAATACTAGATATCAAAGTCTCTCAGGAGAAATCGCGGCAAGCTGTCGACATTGCTGATTGCCTGTTTAGAGCTTTAAAGGGGGTGCTTTTTTTGTTTAACTATTCTCTAAGCCGGGCTGTAACTAAGGAGGAACTTGGGAGTTCTGATGACCCGGGCACCGGACCGTGTGGGGAGGGGGGGTCGAAAATTTCACCCCTTAACTTCTCTTTCAACATTAAAAGGGGGGGGGGCGTCCTCAATGCGTGCTTGCTTCGGCTGACCAAGCATCTGATACCGTACCTATCTCAAAATTCAGTCAATTATTCCATCATCAAAGTTTAGGGCTTTTGAGGTGACAATATGCAATGAAAAACTATATTATAGTGATACATTTTTGTATAATTATATTCCGAGCACATAATCGTTCTCAATATCCAATCAGTGTTGGTCATGTAACATCACATGACAAGCAAACATTTAGCATGCTCGAGGAAAACAAAAATCGACATTGCTAAAAACTGACCGACCTTTCAGTTTCGTGTTTTTGCTCAAGTTGGAATTTTTCGCTCCTCTGAGGCCACGATATCAGTTTGTGCTCTCTTTCATCAGAGGAGAAGTGATCCAGCGATTTGTGCAGTAGTTTCGCTGTGTTCTTATTTGTTTGAAGCCTCAGCTCGTCTTGTTTTACTCTGCAGCTTAGGAATAAATGTTTTTTGTTCATATTCACTATAGCTGGTGTTGGTTTGGCACACTGGGGGCGCGGTAGCCCAGGTCGATAAGATACTCGCCTAAAGTACCAAAGCATGTTTAGAGGTGTCCCGGTTCGTTCTTGTCAGAAAACTTTCCTGACAGAAACGACGACATGACAGCAGAAAAAATTGCTTACCGCAGGGAGTTCCTTCATCGAGGGGTTAGCGCACCAACCTCTCGATGAGTATTAAAAACAGGCCTGCCGTTAGGAATCGGCAGTAAATTGTAGGTCCCGGTCTAGAGTTAGCCCTCGTGTGCCGAAAATGACCGTTGTGCGACAAAAATGATCAAATGGCCCACTGGAGTGTCGGTGGGGGGGGGATTCATTCTTTCTCTTCCTTTTACCACTCGTTCCACACTTCGGATGAGAATGGTGTATGCCAAAATTCTCAACCCATGACCAAGTACAGTGAGTGATAGTTTTTTCTTGTTCTGTATTTCGTTATCAGTATTATTTATCGTTAACTTTAATTTCATCGAGGGTTGTAACTACGATTTATATTGGGGGGGGGGGGGAAACGTGATTTTTCCACCCTCTCCACTTAAATTCTGATGATTTTATAACGATATTTTTGTTCTTCCTTGATATTTGCCACCCACTAAAGTTTGGCGCCCGTTCCGGCCTTGATTTCATCGATATTATTTATCAATTGTCAAAATGAAGAAACCGTGGGTATTTGTGGAATACTAATTATATAGCAGTGAAATATGGCAGCCCAGGTCGATAAGATACTCGTGAACTGTGCCACAAGATGCTCAGAGATTTCGTGCGTTCGATACCTTCTTTTGTCCTTTCCAGTGCCTTTTCTGGAATTATATCAAAAACAGCACCATGATGATCAAACAGCACATTGCTATTGAAGAAAGTCTGCAAACCAAACCATATCACATACAGAGGAACCCGGGGTAGAACGGGGTACCAAGTTGAAAATATGCTTTAAAAATACAATTAAATGGGTTAGTTAAGAGAGCTGCAAATGTTTCTATGAACACATTACAATTTAATAATCACAAAAATGCAATGATATTGTAAGAAAACAAAATAACAATATATTTTTTTTTCAAAAACAAAAAATTATGTCATTTGCCCCGTTCTGTCCCCTGGTACGGGGCAGAACGGGTTGGTAAGGACAAGTAATTATAGAAATATATAAAACTAGTGGAAATGCAGGAACACACTATCTACCAATAAGTATTTGGACACCTATGCAAATGACGATATCTGCGGTCCTGAGATACGTCACGCCCTCTGCCGGTATATATCGTGTAGGAAACAACATCGGCATTAGTCGCATGCAAGATTTCGCGCAGTTCGGAGCTCTCGGATTTCGAGAAAGGTATAATTATCGGGTATCACAAAAATGACCGATCCTTAAGGGACATATCTAGCGAGATGAAGTACCCAAAATCGACAGTGGCCTATGTGATTAAGAAGTGGAAGGTGAGCTGTGATTGTCGGAATTTGCCGCGAGTCGGCAGACCAACGAAACTGGGAGATAGAGACCGACGGGTGCTGTCCAGAGAAATTCGGAAGAACCGCACCCAACCGATGGCCCTCATCCGCGAGGAGTTTCAACAGGCATCCGGGGGTATTGTTTCAATGAATATCATCCGTAAGGAAGCACATCTGATTGGTTTTCATGGTCGTGCTGCTGCCCATAAGCCTTTGATCACAAAGTCCAACCGCGTTGCTCGGTTAATGTGGTGCAAAGCACATCGAAATTGGACCGTAGATCAGTGGAAACGGGTTCTTTGGAGCGACGAATCAAGGTTCACCCTCTACCGTTCGGATGGCAGGGTCTGGGTCTGGCGTCTGCCTGGAAACCGTCTCCTGCCAGAATGCATTGGGCCAACAGTCAAGTTCGGCGGAGGTGGAATTATGGTCTGGGGGTGTTTCTCCTGGTATGGACTGGGACCCTTGGTCCCCATTCATGGTAAGCTCAACGCCGATGCCTACTGCACTAATTTGGATGACAATGTGCTTCCTACGTTGTGGCAGTTTTACGGGGTGGACCCCTGTTACTTCCAGGACGACAATGCCAGCTGTCATACTGCGAGGTTAACCAAGGCTTGGTATGGTGCCAATGGGGTTCATCGAATGGACTGGCCTGCCCAGAGCCCAGACCTGAACCCTATCGAGAACCTCTGGGACGAGTTGGATCGCCGAATTAAGGGGTGCCCTACCCGTCCAAAATCGGTGAACGAACTGACATGCCTTCTCCAAGCCGAGTGGAAGAAAATACCACTAGCCGTCACACAAGGACTTGTGGAAAGTATGCCCCGGAGGGTTCACGCTGTAATTGCCTCTCTTGGAGGCTCTACCAACTATTGATTTTGAATAAAGTTAGTTTTTCTTTTCTATCACAGGTGTCCAAATACTTATTGGTAGATAGTGTATTAAGTTTGCTCTATATTTATTTAGTTTTAAGTGACTAGAAAGGTTTAACTACAGTTTTCATTGATTGTGTCCGTTTTTCAAGTCTATTCACAAAGTGCACACACTAGGACAGCTTCATCATCTTCGCTGTCTATTTCCACACAGGAATTGTGTGCCATTTTTTTGCACATGGAACAAGTGACCCAATCTTCAACTGACTTTTGAGTAAAAAATTCACCGCAATATAAACATTCACAGTCAGAACAATTCTCCGAATCGCTCTCGTTAGTTTTTTGGGTTTTTTCCATTATTTTTTCCTATCTTCAGTCAATTTCCTTTGATTTGTCAATTCTTAATTTTATTGTCTTTCTTAAATAGTTTTATCCTTGCTCTTTCTTTTTGTGTGTGTTGTTTGGCAAAGTTTTTTCCCTCTTTTTCCTTAATAGCGGATTCTAAAACCTGCATGGGGAATCTGTTAAGACAGCGATCTTCTGATTCGTCCTTTCTGCGCTTTCTTTAACTTTTGGAATTGGCATTAGAATTTCCGGTGAAACATGAAATGAAGAGGCTCCTGTTGTCAGTTGTCATCCAAGAGCACCCAGGAGTAACACAACTAGCCTTATTAAATCTGACCTTCTTAGCTGACGTGCCATCATTAGAGTTGGCTGAAACCTCGCCAGCTTTATCATCCAACCTGATAGGAATGTCTTTTCTAACTGGTGTGCGAGGCGGAAGGCAATTCCAATTATTCAGTTCCAGCTGTGATCACCTCTTCACTTGAAGGCCTACCAAGTCCGATGTCAGTTGTGTACTGGGAGAAAATCGGCGTTGGTGAATATAGGTAGGTCAATAGTCCTGGAGCTTGGAAACCATTAATAGCAGTTTTCATTGTTGCGCTTTGGATAAAAGCTGATCCAAAGAGCGTTGAAATTTGAAAAAGAGTTACGACTTCCCCTGTGTTGTTTCGTAGCCATTTTTGAAGCTCATCGCTGTAATGAAGACCTTAAGGCTTTATAAAAGAAGCAACAAGTGGCTGAAGTCTGTGAAAGCAATGTGGTGGTAGACATAGCAACGAAACGCCATTCAGTCTCGAGTGGTCTATAACCTCAAGGTTCTTGGTATGTGTTGAGTTTCCATTTAATATAAGAAGAACCGGAAAAGTCTTTTGATGCCTTAGAAAATTCCACAAATTTTCGAAACCATACAAGAAATAACTCAGCAGTCATCCATCCAGTGCTGTGGGCCTCAGCCCAACATCCTGGTGGCAATCCTA
Organism: Pholcus phalangioides; assembly: GCF_987345545.1. Lineage (NCBI taxonomy): Eukaryota > Metazoa > Arthropoda > Arachnida > Araneae > Pholcidae > Pholcus > Pholcus phalangioides. The sequence continues at coordinate 10,553,183 of NW_028301609.1, forward strand.
ACTCAAATTATTTCTGCTTCTTTCCAGGTAAAATGAGCATCGGGGGCATGTAAATTCCCCTTGCCGACATACAGACAGGTTACAGTTTGGCGGAATGGGTACTTCCCCATTCCGCCCCAGGAACACAATTCAGGTTAGGGTGGTAAGGTCACTCGAGAAAGATACGTAAACAAACGTTTAAATACACGAGACTAAAGACAATTAAACGTACTTCAAGCATGTACTAACTATACTTATAATGTAAGAAAGTATGTATACCTTACCTTGGTTACAAAAGCACCAGACGTTACAATACAGGAGCAATAAATCACACAATGGAAACCTCACTCACCAACAGCTCAAGAAAACCAAACTAACATGGCTGTCGTAGTTGCGCAGTAACATGTTGGTCTAGATCTACTTATTGCCGCTGACTGGTAGCACCCCCTTCATACCGAAAAACGTCGAACTTCATTCTGCCCCGGGTTCCCCTATATATTCTACACAAAAGTAAGTTTTTTGTTATTTAACATATCTATTAGGTTAAAAAAAACTATTTGATAACATTAACCATAAGTTTTTGACTGTTTTAATACTGAGTTGGTTTCTGAAGTCCAAAATCTAACCCTGATGCCCTATCACAAATATTTTGAATAAACAGCTTAGCAAACTGAACACGGGTAATGAGTAATTTAGATAAAATGGAACATAAAGTTATATTTTATATGTATATATATATATACACACACATATATTGACACTTTTCTCTACTCCAAGTGAGGATTCTTGTTTCGCAGAAGGAATGCGGACTTTTAGGATACCCTGTACACGGTCGCAACTAGATGCTTGATCACCCGGGGCAAGCGCACATTTTGACGCCCCCCTTGTAATGTTGGAGATGTTTCAGAATGAAATTTGCACCCCCTTGGGTCTAGCACCCGGGGCACGAGACCTGCCTGCTCCCACTTAGTTGCGGCCCTGACCCTGCATATTGAAGATATATTCAAAATTTTTTAAGGGTTCCGCGGAATAGCCTCGTTACCATCAAGGATTCCACGCGAGTTTTCACGTTGGAAAACCCTGATCTAGGAGATGCCCTTTTCGGCCCCTTTCCTACTATCCCCCCTCCTCCCCCCTCCAACTATTCCGGATGCCCCTTTCCGGAAATTGTCTTTACCGCACACCAACTCCTCTCATATATCGCCATACGGCAATTCCCAACCAGTGGAGTTGGGTGGGAAATGAAGGCTCCATCCATCGGTGGTTGCCCCAGGCTCGGTAGGTAAAGAACGGAAATTGTCACTGGTCACGCTGGTTGAACGGAAAATGTTTGGCTCTGACATAGGAGTTAACAGTAGTTTCTGCGGCACAAAGCATTATAGGGGAAGAGGTAAGAGTCACCCACCATTCCTCGAAAAAGATATGGGCCTTTTTCAGCCCCGTTTTTATAAAATATTGAAAGAGCGGGCTGAGAGAAACCCGGCTACACTGATTTTCACCAAGACCCATTTACATGTACCAGCACTTTCACTTCACTTTAAAGATGTCGTTCACGTGGATTGGCCGGTTCAATTCTCCGCGCAAAGGATTATAGGAAAGGAGGATACGCTCCCCAAATATCCACGAAAAAAAGGGGCAATTCCTGCTCCCCATTTCTTTCCCTACGAGGGAAAAATGTCAAGCGAGTCCCAGCACCGCAATATTGAACATGTAAACGGAGCTTTTGACGGATTTCCGTCCTTCCTTTTTTCCCCTATGAGGAAAAAAGGTGCCATGCAGGTAACAATCACCAAAGCAATTTCCCCTCCCGATCGTGCACATGCAAACGGGGCTTGTGTGCAGTAAAAAGAAGAGAATTATAGAAAATTTCTTTATTATATACGTTGTTTTCTTATACATGCAACGTTCATATAACGCTTAATAACACACTAGAACATTTTAAACATTTGCACTAGAAATTCACAATCGGTGGTGTCGTCGTACCTCCAACTATTCTCCTCACTCCTCCTTTTAAATTGAGGGGCGAAATCGCAGCGAATCACTCATGCTCTTCGACTTGCGAACAATTGGTGCTGAAGACAACCTTCTCTGTCCCCATTTTCTACATTTCCAGACGACGAAGGCGACAAGAGGAAGCACCATCAGCACTGATGTGATACCGAGTGCGTAAGCCAGGGTGTTCTTCTTTTTCCGGAATACTTGCGGAGTCTCCTCTTTTGCTACTTCAGCAGCGCAAACACCAAAAGAATTGCATTTACTGTTTTTCGCTCTGCATTTTGTTCCGTAAGGTAAGAACACATCCTCGCCATCGAAAGCTCCAAGGTCTTTGGCCGGCACGCAAGATGCATCTCGCAAGCAACAAACGCGACAGGCGTCGTCGCCTCTGCAAAGGCAAGGCTTCATGTTATTCTTCGTGCAGAACGACTTGCCGCAATAACCGAAGTTACAGACTCCCTCCTTCGCGAAACACTTTTTTCCGGGAGGCGCGGCTTTCTTCAATGCCGTGCAATTCTGCGAAGTGCCGTCACATTCCTGCACGACGCAACCGTCGGGACCGAAGTCGCACTCCTTCCCTGCTTTCTGGAATTTGCAGTCCTCTGCACAACATGCATCATCCTTGGCGCTGCAGAACCGCTCTTGTTGTCTTCTGTAGGTACACTCGGGATCCGTACCGATACCTCCTTTTGGCGTGCAGCACTTGTCGACGATGTCGCAGATGTCTGGTGTCCCGCAGTCGCATTCCTCTCCTGGCTCTCTGATGCTGTTGCCGCAATTGCTCTGGGTCGATATTGAGGTACATCTTCTTGCGCTGCGTGGATCTTTTATCTTTCCGATTAATTTTTGCAGATTTTTCGTTATTGCGGTGATGGAACACGGAGAAAATCGTAAGAGATTTCTCCCTGGTGAAGATGCTCCCATTAAATATGGACCAACATGGGCATCTGGATAGCATTCTTTGCCCATCTTTTTTTTCTCGTCGGGAGCCCCAAGAAGATGTCCTGTCTCGTGGACAAATGACCGAATAGTGTCAGCTAATGGTCTATTTTTAGGTTTATTCCAGTAAGTCAATGTTGTGAATATACCGTACTTCTGAGACTTTGAACACATACCTTCCCTTCTGGCGTACCCAGTTTCTGGACCAGATTTTGAACGGAAATACTGATTTGTGACTGCTATAACAGCATCGTATTTGGTTTTATACTTTTCAAATTCTTTTAGTACCGATTTCAAAGGACGGCTTCCATTGAGTTCGTTGGCGGGCTCGTTTTTGAACGGGTAGTTGGGTTCGCTAGTGTTTTTGAAAATTGTTATCTTCTGAGGGATTAGTCTTACTTTCATCGAACCGAAGTCCGTTCGACGAATTATCGCGTCCGCCATTTTGCAGTGCAAGTACAGGTATGCTGCTGTATCATTTTTTTTCACCGCGTAGAATGACGCGAGTGCCATTACTTCCATCCTAAAAATCCACGTCATCGGTGATTTTCCGGTATCTTCGGTATCGGTGTTATTTTCTGCATAATCCATTACGTTATTATCGTCGTAGTCATTTACGTTATCTTCCACATAATCCGTCACATTATCATCATGTTCACTATGGTTATGTTCAGTATGGTTATGTTCACCATGGTGGTCATGTTCACTATGGTTATGTTCACCATGGTCATGTTCACTATGGTTATGTTCACCATGGTCATGTTCACTATGGTTATGTTCACCATGGTCATGTTCACTAAGTTTAAGTTCGCTCGAATCACCGATGATCTCATACTCCTTGTAGACGATGGATTTAGAAGCGGCTGCGTGATTGTGTGGAAAATACACGCTGGCTGGTTCCACGAAATAGGACGTGCGGCCGTTTCCCACCATGACGAAACCTTCGAACTGGCCGTGTCTGTTCTTGAAACCTTGAACGGACGTCGTATAATTTTCGAACTCGTAATACACCGAGCGGATGTCCCGAATGTCCGAGTCGTTACTTCCGTGTATCTCTACTTCAGTCTGATGCAGTTCCGGAGATACAGATCTGTGGAGCAGGATGTCGATGTCGTCGCCGTAAGCGCTGAAACTGAGCTGCATCAAATCGTTCGGTTTGCCCTCTTCGTTGGCCCCGTCATCACCGGCAAAGACGACGTCCTCAGCGGTCCCCGGGGGACGGAAATGGATATCCAGTATCTCATAGTGCGCGCTGTCGCGAATGAGAAGTTCCAAAAGGAATATTATAACAACTTTTTTCCTCACAATCATTTCTTGCCACGGAATTGGTCAGTGATGGCGTCGATGATTTAGCGATTTCGCCGGAAGACTTCTGGCTAACAGAACTTCGAGAATATGAATTCCAATTTAAAATTACTCACCTGAACGCATATATATATATACCTCACGTTCTTACATAACCATCTCGTCACGAGCTTACTTTTCAACGGTTGTAACCAGCTCACATAATTCAGGGCTATATTTCCGTAATCGGGTTTCGTGCCAACTTGGCGAAATCTCTGTAACAAGTTTGGCGAGTTTCATATTACCCATAATTCCTCAAGAATTATAGCTATGGTAACCCTAATCAGACGTGGAGTGATGATATTCCCTAAATTATTAATTTTTGATCATGCCACGCACTGAAACTAACTTTAATTGTTATAAATAATTACCTTTCATCAATTTTATGACAAATAATCTTTTATTGAAGTGATGAATTTAAACTAAAGGTAATATAAGCGTTTTAATCTGGCTATATATTCTTCCACCGGGGCGCCATGTTTGTTTTTTTGTTGACATCTGGAATTCGGACGTCCTTGACCAAATTTGCGGCTTTGACGAATCAAATACTTGAATTTCGCTGTATTTCATGGTATTTATAACCACGACAGCGATTGGTCAGACTGTGACGTCACTTGATTAATATGAATAACATTAATTTATTACATAATAATATTAATTATTATTTAATGAAATAAATATTCTAAAAAAAAAACAGTATAAAGGTCATTATACTGATTATAAAGATTATTTTATCCTTACTGGATTACAGATCTCTTGGTGCTGTTGGAACAAAGTCAATAGTTGCCCAGGGCGACCGAGCGTAGCGAGGGAGCTGTGCCCCGCCCTGGGGCGAGCGTAGCGAGCGGGAAGCGGATATATACTTGTTGGTCGATTTTCTTGCTACAGGGGTTTTCTACAGGTATCATGGTCATTTTATCAAGAATGACCATGAATGACCACCTTGCTTGAACCAATCAAGCAAGAAAATCGACGAACAAGTAACGCGGCGCGCTTCGCTTGCGCCGCGGATATATCCGCTTCCCGCTCGCTCCCTCGCCCTCGGTAACTATTGACTTTGTTCCAACAGCACCAAGAGATCTGTAATTCAGTAAGGATAAAACCCGACGAAAGGAATGTACCGACAGTCCAATGAAGTAATTAATAACAATACTAACTTATAATTACTGACTATAAATATAACATAGGTTATATACATCAAAATAATAATTATTATAATAATATTACTTAATTTTATTATATTAATTTGTATTTTTTATTATTACAGTATAAATTATTAATTACAATTGTTAATAATAACATTTATAATAAATATAAATTATTATTAATTATCTGACATAATAAATCAATTTCAATTCATTAGTTCTCATTTAATTGTAAAATCGACCTTTTCTGCATTTTCGTGACGTCACAAGATGCTATGACGTCACATAGAGCTGTTCGATACAGCTACCACATATAAGCAAGTATCACACATTGGCGAGAAAAAAAATTCGCCAAGTTGGCACGAAACCCGATTACGGAAATATAGCCTACTTCAGGAATCACCACGCGCATGGGGACGATACGCGCACGCAAACCAACGTTTTCATTCGAGCTCGTTTTTTCACCTTCTCTCCAGTATAACGCAAAGCTTTGATGAGAGTCTGAGGCCTTATTACAGTGATCTTTCAACCTTTCACTCATTGCGAGCCAAATCCGAACTTTCCACGAAGCCCGTGGGACACCGTATTCTCGGTTATTGAACAGGGTCCTCGAAATTTTAATGAATTAAATTTAATTCATTAAATTTGAGTTTTTATTTAATTTTCAAGAAAACTTCCTTTCATTAATTAATTAATTGTTTTTAATCGGTTATTTCCGTTATTAAATCTGAAATTTCTCCCGATAATTCTGGAATTATTATCTTTCATTAATTTTAAAATTTTCGTTAATTATGAAATTATTACTTTTAAAAATTTTTGAAACTATTCTTGACAGTTCTGGAATTATTATCAATAATTCTGAAATTATTTATTTCAGTAATTCTGTAACTATTTCTTCATTAATTATCAAATTATTTCTTTCAAAAATTCTGATTTTTTTTCCATGAATTATTACTTTTAACAGTTCTGAAATTATTCTGAATAATTCTGAAATTATCTTTATCAGTAGCTGCTGAATTGTTTCTTTCAGTTAATATTCTGTAACTAATTTTTCATTAATTACAAATTTTCATCAGTCATGAAATTATTATTTTTTCAATAATTCTGAAATTATTTCTTTCATTAAGTTGGCTTTTTTGGCATTTTTGTAAATTCCGTAATTACGCATACCTTTTGGCTGCCTAATCTGGCTTCTCGACATGCGTAGCCTATATGAAATCGTAGGTCTCAAAATCCGTTTTGGTTCAGGGGCCTTCGAATTTGTTACGACGGCCCTTTCAATGTATCGCACAAATGAACATCATTACTATCGAATCTGGGAAATATCTCACAGTTATGAATATAGATTTAGGCCACGCACACAGTGCGGCGCACAACAGGTGTAGAAGTGTATGATAGAGACCAGCGGTGAAAAAACAATTGCGCTCTTTTGTATTACACCTAGGGTGACCATACGTCCCGTATTTCCCGGGACAGTCCCGGTTTTTTCTGTTTTTTTAGCCGTCCCGACATTTTGGCAAAAGTGTCCCGGTTTTTCCCGTATTTTACACGAAGCCTACTTGAATTTTTATTCTTTATTGAAGTCAAAGATTCACATTATTTTTCAACTCATAAATTATTTTATGATACATCTATATATGAGAATACTAATCTCCCACATTTGCCTTGGTTTGGTAAACTTTTTTTTTTTCGTGGAATACATTTTAATCCACTGCAATTTGCAGTAATGCATCATTTCCCGCCATTGTGATTTATCCGTAATTTCAACAATATTTGGCAACTTTGTTTGGTTTTGGCGTCGTTTTTGGCGATAATTGGCGATGTCCCGTATTTTCCCGTATTTGGAATCCCAATGTCCCGTATTTCTCTCGAAGAAATATGGTCAGCCTAATTACACCGGTTACCCGAGAAGCGAGGCTAAGGAGGGAGAAAGAGGCCACACTCAAAACGAGGTGCGCGATTTGAACAATCCGGGTTGTTTCCACCTCGATCTGCTGATTTTCGATATCTGTTGATTGGTCCGTTTCTCCCTTTTTTTCCCTCTCCCGCGGAGGGATCATCATCATCATCATTACACCCTTACATTTCAGAAACCCCCCCGCTGTCATTTTCTCTATGCTCTTCCTCTTTTACTATGTGTTCCTCCACCATCTCTTCCTCCACCCCTATGCATTTTTTTTCCCGTCGCAATTCTTGAGAAATTCGTAACCTCTTCGCGCCACTATGAGCGCAGCCTCAAGTGGCCCAGATGCTCCTCTTTAAGGATGTTTTTTTGTTTTGGAAATAAATCGTTGTTCTGTATAAAGTAGATATTTCCTAAAAATGGTCGGTGGGCCACAGCAAAAGGCTCGGAGGGCTACATTTGGCCCGCGGGCCGTACGTTGCCTTATTAAATCATTTAAAGATGATTTTGATGATTGTAAGCACTTAACACTAGAGCGATTGATGAGGTCATATTGACTGCAAAGACACTTTGATATTCGATTGCAACCATGGCCCCCCCACATCCTGACACAGAGCACCCCAGGCTGGGATATTTGGCAGGCCCCCCTCAAGCTAGACTTTTCTCGGGCCCCTTGTTTAGTGAATTTGTAGCGCGGGAAAACAAAAAATGCTGGTAATTGTCCTGGGTCCGAGAAATGGAGCTCTGTCAGCCCCGCATTTGTTGTGGGGAGCCCGTAATTACAACTGAGCGTTTCTTCTCAAGTTACTGAAATTTCATGACTTTTCTCATCTTTTTGACGCTTTTGACTTCTTAGATGAATGTTCTAGGTTCATCATTTATCACTCTTAACGATCAGGGACGAGATATCTCGTCCAAACGCGAATTGCAGAAATTTATTCCGCCATGCAATTTATTCCGCTAGAAAAATTCACCGAATGGAAAATTCATCGCTGGGAAAATTCCCTGACATCGACAGTTCGACACGAGTGAATAAATGATCGAGTGAGCGAGTGAGGGAATGAATGAGTGAAACCGGCTTGCCACTCGAGCTAGGTTGATCTAGCTTGCTCACCGGATCACTCACTTATTTCATGTCACTCACTCACAATGTCGCTCACTGTGTCTTTCGATCATTCTCTCGATAGGACGGCCACTCACTTGATCTCTAACTTACTTATTTACACTGTAGGTCGCTCACATATTTTCTAGGACACTCACGTACTAACTAAGCCACTCATTTTGTCATTTACTCACTAGATCACTCATTCTCTAATCAGCTTACTAGGTTGCTTACTCCGTTATTATATTCAATCATCTGGTCGCTCACTTTGTCACTAGCTCACTCACTAATTAGGTCGGTCCCTCTGTTACTCCTTCACTAGTTGCATTGCATCACTAACTCGCCAGGTCACTCACTCTGCCGCTGTGGTGGTCGAGTGGTCATAGTGACGGGGACTCGCATCTCGAGCATCCGGGTTCAAACCCCACCATCGCCGCAGTGGTGATCGGCTGAAGTTGGTTTTCTGTGGTTCCTAACTTCAAGGCGCAAATGCGAGCCGATCTTCCCTTTAAAAAGTCTCGCCGCAGAGAACAACAGGTTATGATTATTCATTCATTACACTTTACGCTCTATGAGAGTTAAGGAAAATACTCATAATTTAAAAAATTGATGGCAGCACTATGTACACATAATAAGCATTACCCAGAAACAAACTTCACGGAAGGCTCACTATGCATACATTCATATTCCAACATGTACCAATTTGGTTCCGCAGAGAAATATTGACGAGGTGCATGTCTGGTTTAGTAGTAGTACTAGTAGTAGGTCACTTACTCACTAACTCGGTCGCTCACTCTGCCACTATCGCTTACTCATTTACTCACTCTGTTACTTCCAGACTAGGTCGCTCATTGTATCACCAACTCACCAGGTCACTCACTTACTGTCTAGGTCTCTCACTCGCTTAGTCACTCACTCTGCTACTCCCTGGCTACCTCACTCATTCTGCAATCGCTCACTCACCAGATCATTCAATTGACCATTCTGGGTCTCGCTCACCATGACACTCACTCACTAACTACTGTATCATTTGATTTACTGATTCACTCACTCGGTCATTCCTCGCTCACTGACTCGTGTCTGTGAATTTCCATGGCGGTAAATTTTCCGTAAATTTATATGTAATGCATTTTTCTATTTTAAGCGGTGTCTGGTAAGTGCTGATGCGGCTTTTATCTCATCAACCGTCCTCCGCAGAGGTATAGTGTCAATTTGAAACATGCTCAAAATGCGTTCAAAAATTACCAGTTTTGAGAGTAAAAATACAGTGTGTCACAAAATATAAAATCTAAATTTTCATACAATCCCCCTGTGCTCTAACTTCCAATTCAAAAATTTGTTGTCCTGTCTTTTCTGAGTGCAACAAAGAAAAAAAGTCCGCGTTTCCAAATGCTATATTCGCTGAGATATTCGAATTCGAAAACCAGGGAAGAGTTGGGGGGGGGGGGAACAGCATAAACGAGAGGGAAAGGATTAAGCATACACACACAAATTAAGGTTTTATTCAGCTTATGTACGACCTCCGAGAAAGATTATTCAGTTCTTTTACGTGACCATGGAAGAAATTATTCAGCTTTTATGCAGCCCCTAAAAAAGACGTCAACGGGCGAGTATTACACTGGTGTGCAAAAATTAAGGACGAGGCGGTTTTTCCTAATGTAACGTCGTGCAAAAGAATTCCAAATCGACGCAAGTCATACCATAAGTAATCTAGCCTTTAGTAGGGAATATGAGCACCCCCCCCCCCCCGTGACAGCTTTGCAGGATTTACATCTTCTGCCCATGCTGAGTACAAGGTTGTCAACGAGCTGTTGAGGCATTGCTGCCCGTTCCTGCTGTAGCGTCAGCTCCTGAATCGCTGCTGACATGCTGTCGAGCGTCTCCCTACAGAAGAGATGCTCAACCCTTTTCAGCCGCGACCCCAAATCAACAACAACATCAGCTTCGCAACAAATGGTAATGTTATTTTTTCGAAATTAGTAAAACCAGTGGTGCAATAAGTACATTTATTACAGGACTGCAATTGGGTCGCTACGACCCATCTCGGAAGCCCCTGCGAATCAAGTTTGGGTCGTGACCCCACAGCTCAAAACATCCGTCACTGTTGGTTGGCTTGAACGGCCTATCTTGGAAACCCCTGCGAATCAAGTTTGGGTCCGGACCCGTAGCTCAAGAATCCATCACTGTTAGTTGATTTGAGCGACCCATCTCAGAAGCCCCTGCGAAACAAGTTTGGGTCGTAACCAGTAGCTAAAAAAAAATCCCGTCGCTACAGTGGTGGTCGGCTGAAGGTAGTTTTCTGTGGTTCTCCTAACTTCGAGACGGGAAATGCGAGCCGATCTCCCCGTCGAAAATTCCCGCCAAAGAGAGCAACAGGCCTACAACGGAACAATTAATCATTAAACTTCACTGATGGTTAGGAAATTTGATGGTAGTTGGCAGCGCTACAGATATAAAAAGCAATACGCAGAAACAAACTTCACGTCAAGTTCACAACACGTACACACATACATTCCGGTATGTAACCAATTCGTTAAAAATTCCTTAGAGGAATGTGTACGGGCCACATGTAAGGTTAACTATTAGGCATGAAATCCCTGGCTATTAGTGGATTTGAACGACCCATCTCGGAAGCCCTTGTGATCAAGTTTGGGTCTTGACCCATAGTTGCAAAATTAATGGCTGTTAGGGGGATTTGAATGACCCATCTCGACCCTCTGCGATCAAAGAGTCCCTGACTAGTAGTGGATTTTAACAACCCATATTAGAAGCTTCTGTGACCCATAGGTTAAGAACCTCCAGCATAGAGTGTCCCACACGTGTTCGATTGGATTTGTATCCGTGGATCTTCCCGACCAATCGATGTGCGTTGAATATCTTCACTCCCCAACACAACTCTGCGACAGCCACTGTACGATGAGGTGTCGTCCGTGAAGACGAACTGAGGACCCATAGCACCTCTAAAAAACGGCGTACGTGAGGAATTAGAACCTCGGTACAATAGCCGGCATTAGTCTCTTTGCGGCGTTGTGAAGTCGCTTTGCGGCAAAATTATTATCATTTATTAAACTTCAATAGCTATGAATTGAGAAAAAATTCATAGTTAAAAAAAAATCGATTGCAGATGGCAGCACTACACATAACAAGCATTACACAGAAACAAACTTCACGGAAGGTTTCCTATACGTACACACACATTCCAACATGAACTAATTCGTTCGAATTTTCCGCAGAGGAATATGGTCGAGACGCATGTGTGGTAGTAGCATAAGTAGTAGTAGTAGCCGGCATCAGTGACTGAACCACTTTTGAACGTGTACGAGTACCAAGCATGATACCCAGGGCCGCCTTAAGAGCAGCATGGGCCCCCGGACCAAGTGATTTTTCTGAGTCCCTACTCGTCAAATTCTGGAAAAATTAGCTACTTCTCTTTTGCTGAGGTCCCATGCAGGCCCGAACTGATGATACCTCCCCAAACGAGAACTCCAAATCGTTCCCTTTCGATGCTGTTGGAGGGGGTTATTGCGTGTGTTCCCCGCTCTCTCCAGATGTGTGTGCGTCTGGAATCTCTAGTCAGACTAAAAACCTGCTTTCATCCGTAAAGAGTACTCGACCTCTATTTTTCAGCTTCTTCTTAATTTTTGGCATACCGGTGAACCTTTCAACTTTACCTCTTTGAATTTGCGGTACCTTTTGGAACTGAGGTGAAAAAAAAAGACATTTTCCGGGGCACCCTTGCGCTAAATGGATGCGCACGATTCAGCGGCACAAAACTTTCATTGGATGCGAGATTCCATAATTATTTCAAAATGATTCAAGTAATTACTATGGCTGGTCCGATTAACCGATCATTTGCTAATCTCAGTTGAAAATTTTAGTTCAGTTAATCGACTCGATCAAAATCCGATTTAAATTTTTATTAACGGCTTGTAATTTTGCTTGATTTTTTTGACCGAACTGATTAAGTGTTTTAAATTATGTTTCCACATCCCGGAGCAGGGCCCCTAGGCCCTGGAGCCTCTGACGGGCCCTCAGACCAGACTTTGCACGGTCGAGTTTATCGTTAATTTACAGTGTGAAGGGAAAACCAAAAAAAAAAAATAAATCAGAATTGTCTCTTGTCCCAGGGCTCCAGCCCTGTCAGTTCCGCCTTTGTGGGGAGGGGTGGGGAGGGTCATGGTGTGACCGTAATTACCGTAATTTTTAACTCATCTCTCGATAAGGTCTCATCTTCTCGATACACAATTTCCACAACTGCATTAGTTCTTTTCTGGCGGCGCCACCTTATAAAGGCGAAACAGACCTTCTGGAATCATCTTGACGGTTCTAGTGACATCTTCCCATTTCCGGTTTGCCATCATGTTGGAGTTGTTGCCAAACGTGCCACGTTTTTTTGTAAATTTTGTGAGGGAGGTTCACAAAAAATTCACTACTGATTATTTACAGGTAAAAAGCATTACATAAATGATAAAAAAATCACTATTTACATAATTTTCATAACACTTTTTATCACTTTTGGGTTTATCAGCTGTTTGGATCACTTATTTTGATAAGTTTAGCCGAAAACGCGCAAATATTGAAACACATTTTACAAAACATTTTAGGAGAACAGTTTCCATTGAGTAACATGGGTAGAGTAAACATTCAAAAAGTTCTAGAAATTTGCACATTCATGATTCTGGCAAAGGAAGGGATGATGTTATATACAGTCGAATACCGTTTCTGAAGACGAACACTCTAGCTTCAGTGCGCGCTAAACAGCGTCCCTTGGCACTGTGGTGATAGCCTTGTTGAGATGCATTCCTGAAGAGTCCGATGGTTCTCGAAATCTCTCACTGAGATAGTGGATGATCCTGAAGTACACGGATCTGAAGTCTTTTAATACTTGCAGTATAAAAGACTTGGGTATAAATCGTTTCTCAGCAACGCCGGCCCGTCTTTGTTGTTATAAGTTGTTTAATAGTCCTATACAGGAAGACATAATGCCTCCTGAATAAGATGTATTAATAAGTCTTAGACAAGCACCACAGACATCCATGGACACCATAACCGACGGGCCCATATAACTGAAGTATAGGCGCGTAACTTACATAGTTCATCTACGGATGGTAAATAAAATTGTAAAATTGACATGGTAAATTGCAGCTAATATATGATCTAAATTTGCCGGTGATTAAAACAACCTTACGTACTGATCTTTGATTTGATGATCGCATCTGAGGTGCCCGTTAAGGGGGATTTTACTGTAATATTATACAAGTTATCAACACTACGGTTGCTATGAATGAATAGCATGTGAGAATATTCGATAAAAGTTCGATGAATCGATTAAATTTTTTTTGATTAACCAGTTAAAAGTTTTAATCGATTCTCAGTCCCATTAATTACGTTACTTCTTATATAACGAATATTACCCCCCTCCCTCTACTACGGATGACAACTCTCTACAACGTACACTATCAATTCTCCGCTCGTTCTTCGCATTTTTAATGAGGGGGATTAGAAAGGAAAACAAAAAAAATAGCGATTTATATTTCTAGAGTTCGCGGTACATCAAGCACGTTGAATGCAGGAAAGAACGAATTGATGGATGAAAAGCCTCCACTCGCTCATCTGGCGAGTTTTATGCTAATTTATAGGTAGCAATTCCAAGCCGCCGTTATTCCAGTGCTGCCTGTTGGGAGGGAGAGAACATACATCTCAATTCACTCATACTTTCCCTTCCCTCATCCATTAGGAGAGAGGTTGGTACGCACGTGAGTAGTACGGCGGAACCTCGTTTAAACGACGTCGAAGAGGCCGGGTCAAAACGTCGTATAAATGCGAAAATCGTATAACTGAGAGTTATTATTTTTTTTTCCAATTTTGTGTCACAAAGACATCTCCCTTTGCACCACACAGTATAACATAGGGCCATATAAAATGGTACAATCAGCATATTTACCGTGGAAACAAGTTGAAGAAGATAATAAAAGGCGAAAAAGAAAACAGTATGAGAAGTGAAAGAAAGAACAAAATAAGGAAAAGGCGTAATCGTGAAAATACTTAAAAATATAATAAAAACACGTAAAAGAGGAAAACGAAAAGAAAATATTCACATATAATACAAACAACACGAAAGAAAGAAAACAGAAGCCTCAGTTCTTAATGCTATGTACAAATCTTCAAAGGGCACACAGAGTCTCTTTTGAGTACACCAATTTCGATGGTATTGGTGGCCATTGGATTGATAGCTTCCGTATATAGATCGCGTTCAAATACACAGGGGCGTCGGAAGTGTTTCGAAACTGTGGGTGCTCGTCTTTAGTTTTATATCGGAAATTTTAATTTTTGGATCAATTCTGGGGGTGCTCGGATCCATGTCACAAATTACCGTGGGTGCTCAAGCACCCACAGCACCCCCTGCCCCGACGCCACTGCAAATACAGTTCTCTCTGAATTGTCACCTTTGAACATTCAAAGATCTGATGTTCGGGATCCTCCTTTCCCTTTCCGCAACTGCATATGTCACTCTCTGCTAAGTTGAATCTTTTGAGATAAGATTTGAAATTTCCGTTTCCAGTTAAAAACTGGGTGAGAAGGAAATCCGGAAAAAAGTAAGGTTGCTTTAACCGATGACGCACTGTTGGAAAAAAACGTTTTGTCAGGTAAAATGAATTTTACAGGACGAAACGTACTGGATTTTAAAAACTCGGTGTTCCAACTTCTGTCGACTTCTTCTCGGTAGAGGCGTTTCCAGAACGAATATGGAGGTTTGCATACTTTATTAACTCTTCGGAGAGCAGTGGAGGACTAACTGAGACTCCAACCAACAGACATGCAAAATTAAAGGCATTTTTCTTCCTGGCCGAGGTACATTCGGAAAGAAAAAGTCATCTGGTCTCCACCGGGACTCGAACCCAGGCTTTCTTGCAAATAGGATAAGCGTACTATATCCATACACACAGTGGTTAGATCCCAGCGTCATAAAAAAAAAAAACTTTGTGAGTGGAAAAATGTTTTAAACGGGAAACCTTAATGAAAATTACTTAGAGTTAAGACCACGAAAAAAAGTAAGTCGCACTAAGCGGGAAAGCGTTCTGAATGGGAACGTTATAAGAGGGATCGCCTATACACCAGTAACTAATTGCTGACTAACCGTACATATCCCACAGGATTTCTAACCGCAAAGCCATCATCGGGAAACAAATTTTCAATACGTTTAAAATGCAAAATGAAATAATACATGGGTGCATCCCGTACACATTCCACACTTTCCAACATTTTGGAGATAGAAATACAGACAAAAATGCGTACATCAGATAACCCAGTCGCATATGGCTACTTTACCGCACGCCAACTCCGGTCATATATCGCCATACGGCAATTTCCAACCAGAGAAGTTGGGTGGGAAATGAAGGTTCCATCTATCGGTGGTCGCCCCAGGTTCTTTAGGTAAAGAATTTAATTCTAACGCCCTATGCCTGGATTCCTACCTATGGTCCTTGATAGTAACCTTCATAGTGGAAGACGTTCATCTTACCACGGCACCACTCGGGCGCTTGGTCATATATTTCGAGTCATCAGAGATGCAATACACTACCAGACCACACCACTGGAGACGTGACCAATACCTTCCTTATTCACGCACTGTGGCGTTAGACAATGAAGGAGAGTCCTATTACCCCCCCCCCTTAACTTCAGCAAATGGTCCCCATATGGTGGCAATAACAAGAGTGAGAGTCTCAGCCCTATAGATGAAAAGGAAAGGCAATTTTCAAACTTCAATCCATTGGGCTGAGAAACACATTCCAGACATACAAAATATTATAAAATTTAATCTGCTTGATTGTATCTCCAATTTTGTTATGAAAAATTATTTCAACCATATTTGAGGGGGGGGGGGAATTGAATTTCACATCTTTTAGAGCAATAAAATTGGCAGAACATTACCTTTGCTTAGAAAAAGTTCCCATATTGGACTCTCATCTTATTGGCAGTAAATGATCTGCTACCAGCAGCTTGGTCTTGGACTTTATTTCTCGACTTTGTAATCGTTTTCAAAGTT
Source organism: Pholcus phalangioides (assembly GCF_987345545.1). Lineage (NCBI taxonomy): Eukaryota > Metazoa > Arthropoda > Arachnida > Araneae > Pholcidae > Pholcus > Pholcus phalangioides. Next base: position 10,569,637 of record NW_028301609.1, read on the forward strand.
GACGCAGGGATATTGAATTGTTTTTCAGGATCAACTTTTGTCATTAACCCCCTTAAGCGCCCTAATTATAAATCTCTGAACCACCCTTCAAAATTTCATATCTTTTTAATGAAATAGGCTTTCTTAAGATTTTCGGTACGTAAAACTAAAGGTTACAGAGAGAATTCTGAATCTCGCATTGAGAAATCAGCTGTAAAATATATCTGGGCTTGTCAATGCTAAAATATAGGAGGCTTTTACAGAGGCGAGATATCTCGTCATTGCCGCTTCAAGTTAATTTGAAAATTGTTGTCGATTTCTTCCGTAATATTTCCATTTTAGCTTTTAGAGCAGTGGTTCTTAACCAGTTGCAATACGACTTACCTTCCCGCATCCCCCCCTGGATTAGGATTAGCCAGTTTTTAACTGTAATTAGTTTTCTATTCGTTATTTCTTTCGTAACCAATTAACATTAATTCATTTTTATGAACTCTTTTACTCATTATTTAATTCCTTTTTACGGCAACCGTTATTATTTAATTTTGGCTTTTTCTTTAATTAATTTGAAAAACCGAACTTAAAAAAAAATATATATTTTTGCACCATTTTTCGAAATTTGGGAAAAAGGTTCAATGAATATATTTTTCTTCACGTACTGATTCTAGCCGGTACAACAGCCGCTGTGGTGGTCGAGGGTCCGGGTTCAAACCCCACCGTCGCCGCGGTTCCCAACTTGGAGGCGCGAATGCAAATCGATCTCCCCGTTAAAAAGTTTCGCCTCAGAGTGTAAGAGGCTTACAACGGTATAATTATTAATTCACTATACTTCATTAACTATGAGTTGAGAAAAACTCATAGTTTAAAAAAATTGATTTCAGATGGCAGCACTACACACAACAAGCATCACACAGAAAACAAACTTCATGTATAAAGTTCACTATACATACACACACACATTCCAACATGTACCAATTCGACAGAAGTTCCACAAAGGAATATGGACGAGGTGCATGTCTCGTTTAGTAGCCGGTGCAACAATATGCAGGGTGTCCTAATTCCGCCTTTATCTCATCAAGCGTTCGTTGTAGAGAAATGGTTTCAATTTAAAAAAAATGCTCACAATATGTTCGAAAATCATCCTTTATCAGTTTTGAGAGTGAAAATACACTGTGTCTGAAAATAGAAAATCTAAACTTTACCTTAACACCCAGTCCTGAAAAACCCAAATAGAAAGTGAAACCCGTTTCTCCGAGGCTCGCTGCGTCTGCGTCTTGTTTTTCAGAAACAAGCAATATATATTGATTATTTGAAAACCAACAACAATCCAGGCCCATCGCTGGGCGATTTACTGCCTTTAAAGGGGTGGGTTGAAGCGAAGAAATTTAAAAACAAGAGAAAGAGATTGAATCAACTGCCATGAGACATTAGGCTATGCGAGCAGCAGCAGAAGCAGCCTCAATCTACGTGGTGTGTTTCACTTGCTGTTATGCGACAATTGCTTTTTTGGCACCGCATTTGCCTTCTTATTATGTACAATTTTAACGATGTCAACGTCTATTACACACTGTAGTCTATTATCTTTTTATCTTTGTTGTCAACCGCCACTTCTTCGTAGAAAGCCCTGGTGAGCACCCCCCCCCCCCGCTTCCCAAGGGTGCTCAGTTGAGTCTCTTCAAGTCGTGCCGGGCTCGCCGGCCGGCAGCCAATGGGACTTTGTTCTTTCGTTGGAGGGCCTCGAGTTGGCCCCCCTGATTAGTCGGTGGAGCCTTCGACTGTGTCTTCATGTAGTGCCGGACTTGCCGGCAGACCGTGATGCCAGACAGTGCTGGAAAGAATTACTCAGCATAGAGAAGGAGAGAAATCCATCGTGGGGGTGGGGGAGAGACAAAGTGCGGGGCAAAATGATAGCAGCAAACAAATCACTCATGTGTCCACTCTAAATGGTCATCAGAAGTTCAATTGCTATTTTCGTATATATGTCAACAACCACCCTAAAATTTATGACTTTTTCGGTAACAATATCCAAGAAGAAATGTTGCAGCAACGCGTTTTCACTATCTCCATAAATTGCACGCATTTGATGGTTATAAATGACAGTTTTTCTTCAAAAGATTTCGGAGTTCGAGTGATAGACACCCAAGCTCTGTCACAATCGGTGATATAAGCACATTGTCCCAGGGTACTCAGGTGCTTCCGGGAACCTAACCATTTATTGAGCTTGAACAAGATACATATATGGGCAGGTGTCATTATGCACATCTCCAGTAAACAAGTATGAAATTTATGATCGAAAAATGGTGATTCAAGTAAATAAATCACAGATTATAAATCACATAATCCTCATAAATCGAGAACAGTTCTTGATAAAATTTGATCTTCTTCTCATCGGAGATTTTCATTGATTGATCGGAGTCCGAGTTGAAGCGAAAACGTCGAATAAATGAATTACTTTAACACTAAAATGTATAGGAGCCAATTGCGACCTACGCACAAACGTCGAATAAATGTGAAAGTCGTATAACTGAGCGGTGTATAAACGAGGCTTCCACTGTACGTACTCTGAGGTGTAATCTCTCCCTACATTTTATCGAACAGCAAAGAGTAAGGTCTGGGAATTTCACATCTAATGCAATCGATATAGTTTAGGGAAAGTGACTAATTTTTTGAGGGGGAAGGACTAGCCTCATATACGTGATAATTAGCGATCGTTTCAATGGAGTCACAGAGGTTGCGGGAGATGACTGAGTGATGTGATGATGACTATGCCGTGTCGTATCCCTGTCAGTGCCCAAGAAATTGCAGTGCTATTATTATTAATTTGGTTTTAGGGAATCACTGGAAGGGAATTATGTACCGTGGGAGAAAGCAAACAATAATTCATAAATAATTATAGGGATGATTTTTGAAGAAGAGATAGTAGCTTATTGTATTTATGCCCGGGGTGTTTTTCTCAAAGAACAGTGACTGATTATGGATTTAGCAATCAGTATTATACTGTGAAATATGTGTATATGCACCCGTAAAGAATTGCAAGAAGACCCGAATTTCGAGTGCAGTAGGTGTGTATGTACGTGATGTCTCATAAATGCGCAAATACAGGGTGGTCAAAAAGTCCGTAGTAATTTTAAAAATGAATAAAAACCGGGAAAATAACCGAAATAAAAAAAATGGTCTGGAGAAATTGGAGAAACTGCGAGACACCCAGGCTCTGTCGCAAGAAGCAACGTAAGCTCTTCGCCCCCCCCCCAGAAGGGGGAGGTCCAGGGCATCTCCGGCAAAACCATTATTTATTGATACGTCAAAGATTACATATAGTGAAAGGAAATTAAAAATTATGTAAAAAAGAAGAATGGTCTGCAGGGTTAACATCGCTAGATCGCGGGAATTTCTGTAAGACAGGAAAAAAAAACAACCGATAGGTGGCGATAGTACGAGCGACTTCGGTGGAAATATGCAAATGAGACGGTTGTAAGAACTTGCACACTCCTAATCCTCCTTTGTCCAACCTGAGTTTGAAATTTCATAGAAAATCGAGGAATCGGTACATTTTAAGTGCAGTTTGAGAGAGAAATGGTATTCTTCGAATAAAATTGTTTTTGGTCGATAGAGGGTGCTGCACGAAAGCAAATCTCAGAATTCAGAACCTGGGATAACTTTCATCAATCTCTTCTGCGTCCGAAACGTCCGTAAAGCATCAACCGGCGATTCGTGGCTGAGGTAGGTAAAACAACCTCATGCTTTGACCAATAATGTCACCATCACAATGCCAGCAAATGGGAAAATTCAGAAATGAGCTGTTAATCGTACATCGTTCATTTTCTACGACTGTGATTTGCGTATTTTCAGTGATTTGCTTTAATGCACTGCCAGCTATCGAGAAAAATTTGAACTAATTTTTCTTTCCTGCACGAAAAAAGAAACCATTTTTCGGGAGATTAACTTTTTCGCAAACTCGTTCAAATGTACAGATTCTTCCAATTTTTATGAATTTTTAAACTATTCACGAATTTAAACGCGTTACAAAACATTTCAGGAAAATAACTTCCATGCAGTTACATGGAGATAGAGAAAACATTCCCCAAGGACATCGCACATTCGTGCTTCTGGCGTGAGGGGAACGATACTGAATATACGCAGATCTATTTGCATGGCCTCCCCCATATTCTGGATCAGAGTCCCCAGTCTGCTTTACCGCACCCCAACTCCGATCACATATCGCCATACGACAGTTTCCAACCAGTGGAGATGGGTGGGAAACGAAGGCGCCATCTATCGATGGTCGTCCCAGGCTCAGTAGGTATAGAAGTTGTTTCTGATGTTCTTGCGCGGATTCGATCACGTGGACCTTGACAATAACCTTCATTCGGGAAGACGAGCATCTTACCACTGCACCACTCGGGCGAAGGTTCCTAGGCTGGGATCTTTGGTGGGCCCACATGTCAACCTTTTCACGGTTCCCTCTAGTTAATTTATAGCGTGAAAAAACAAAAAAATTATGATAATCGTCCCGGGCACAAGGGCTAGAGTCCTGTCAGCCCCCCATCCTTGTGGGAGAACATGTCTATTTGTCAAGTGCCATATTTCGGTGAATCTCGCACTATTTTTTTGTATCATCTGAAGTATCTGTTGTCTGAATTCGGCGCCATTTCAGACTAGTAGAACTCCGCCCACGATTCCCTGAATTAGGGAATTTCAATTTCGATGACCCAGTTTTGTACTTTATTTCCCCGCAAATTATATCACGGATTAAATAATCTCGATCCAGGACATAAAAGGGCGAAAAAAAAAAAAAAAAACAACACAGGACATAAATTAAAACTCGCAATTATCGCGAGACTTAAGCGAAGCATATTTCAAAATGTCCCGAGACAATTTCCGTCTCTGGAAATCGGGCAGCAATTGGATTAGCAAACGTTGAGTCTTTCGACATCGCGACAAAAATGGTCTCTTTCCAGGACAACACACACACACACACATATAAATCCCATTTCCTAATAAAGCGTTTGCTTCGCGCCCCCCCCCCCCCGGAGATTACGTCAACGCAAAGCGCAAATCCATCCTTTGTGCCTTTGAGCTTAAAACAAATTTCCAGGCTTTTGTGCGAAAAGACGTCGAATGCGTCTCACAAAACAGAGGCTTTATCCTGTTTTGTCGTCCCGGAAAAATAATTATTATCCCTTTTTTTTTTTCTTCGTTGCGCGTGTGTAAGCCGGGAGAATCGTGTGAATTATATATTTACGCGTCGGATTATTTCCCGGATGTTTATTCACCTGAAGAAAGACGAGATTGAAGGGAAATGTTTCTCCCGGACGTGCTAGATATGATTTTAATTTATACGTAGAAGCTTCCGGGGCTATAAAAGTTGTGTTTCAGATGGAAATTGTTCCAGATGTCTCGTCAATGGCTACGTTACACGTAGTCAATGTCGACGAAGTGGTCTCCACGAAGTGGCCAGAGACTACATACTGACTGACCGAGTTTCCTGAATCGTCTCTGGTCAACCACGTCCATAAGAGTGGATAAAGCCTCCGCGAACGGGAGGGGGAGGGGGGGGCGAAGGGTGTGTTTAGTGAACGAAGCGACGAATTTGTACCTCTGCCCTCCCATCTGTGCAAATAACGAAATTTCTCAATGAACAGGGGCCGGGTTGATGATCAGCCCCTTCGCTCTCCCGCCTAAGCCTTTGCCCTTTTCCGCTTATGATTGTATGGCTGTTGTCCCCCAGGGCCGTCATTTCAACTTTTTCCGGGGGGGGGGGCAAAGCACATGTACCCAATGTATGTATATATATACCATTTTTAGTGTAAAGCAGGGGGGCAACGGTCCCCCCCCCCCTTCCTTAAATGACGGGCCAGGCTCTCTTTGTCGTGACTAACAAAAGGAAAGTGGTTGCTAGTGCTGTCTGGAGCCTCCCCCCCGACAGCAACAGGCCTGCAACGATAGCTATTCAATCATTACACTTCACTCATAGTTTTAAAAACTGATGGCAGATGGCAGGACTATATAAAAAAAAGCATTACACAGAAACAAACTTCACTTCAGGTTCACTACACGTACATTCCAATATGTACCAATTCGTTAGAAGTTTCGCAGAGGAATATGAACGAGGTACGCATGGTCTAGTAGTAATAGCGCTGTCTGGAAGGTGGAACCTAGCAACGTGCACGTACTCGTAAGTCTGGCGTTGCTCTGCAGATGGTGTGTAAAATAACATCTGCCGGACTGTCGTTCCCGAATTCAGAAGGCAGGTAGCAGCACCGTCGTGAAAACATAAAATAGCGATTTCTCAGAAACAGGGATTACTCTCGCTACGTACGCAACAAACACGCAGCAAATACGTTAGAACACCGATTAGTTAGAAAATCTAACCATCTAATCTAATCTAATGTCATCTGCCACTCAAATCGTAAGTGAGACATTCGCAAGGTGCAATAAATATCTCAAACGAATATATATACATTTCTGAAGGAATGTAGGATTTGACCTCCGACATAATTACAGTAGTAGAGTCCAGATGACTTTATTCCAAAAGTTTCGTTGACATCTGTGGTGCCGAGGCGATGTGACTATAGCTCGGTACAGAGGGAGGGCGTCCCCTCCTCACAGTTCAATGAAAAATTAGTATTATTGGCATAGGCGGAAAGGGATGGAAAGTCGCCCCATTTCACTATACACGCCCTTCGGTGATTCACACCCCTTCCCGCCATGACTCGTGGTCTAAGAATCGAAGGCTAAATTGATATTGTAGTGTTCTTGGCGCGTCTGTACTCGATAACCAAAGTTCCATTGGTGGCGATCCGTCCGCGTTCGTTGGATGTCACAAGTTATAATAGTGTAGGCCGTACAACGACAAATCGATGTCATGTTTGCGTCACAAGGAGTCCTGGTTTTAGCTCGTTCTAGGCGCACATTTCTGTTCCATATAAGTATCCTACATCTTAATTCTCCTGGGTGAATTCTCCTGGCGAGAATTTCATCATTCCCGAAGCTGCATCTGCTGGCTATTATTTATTTATTATACAGACATAAAAATACGAGACGGAAAGACAAAAATAAAACTACAAAACAACACTATTTGACCCAAAAGGGAATAAGATCCTTCCATGTGTCATAAACAGTAACTCACACGAATTTCTTTGGCAAGCATATTCCAAACTTCGATGGCGATTGGTCGAAACGTGTAAATGTGTGGTGAAAAGAGACACACACACAAATAAAAACTCTCATATCAATGAATATGAGCCGTTGATTGCGAGAGTTGCGTTGTCTGTAAATTTTGAGTTATTCAATGAAATACTATTTTTGTTTTTCACAGTCAACTCAGTAGTGAACATGTTTAACTATTTGAGTATCTTTCATTGATACTCATTCCTGTGGTTCCCAATTTCGAGGCGCGAATGTGAGCCGATCTCCCCTTTAAAAAAAGTCTCGCCACAGAGAGCAACAGACCTAGAAACAGTACAAATGTAATTCAATCATAACACATCACTCACTTCACTTCTGAAATGTAGATGGCAGCAGTGAAAAATCAAACATAACACTACATACGCACTCAGGCTGTTAGGTACATACACAGTTACACTTCCGGCACTATCGCCCATAGATGGCGATAGACCTGAGTTGTGCTGAGTTGAGTTTGAAAGAAAGAAAGCGATACTAATTCAAAATTGGATAAATTATTCCATAGTAAATTTACTTGCACCGCTTTTGCAGAAAAAAAATTTCTTGCAAAAAATAACTTGCACCATTTGTGCACGACTAACACCGCTTTTGCGTGTAGTAAAATTTCATTTTCACTCTCGTACAAAGAATCATAAAGGAATTAGGCTTGAATGAAATTATATTTTTTAGCAGGCGGGTCTGATGCTGCTGGTGCCGGGCCAGAAGGAACACAAAAAAAGTTCACCCTTTAACCTCTTCTTCTAAGGCGTCTGGGGGGACTATTTTTTCACTTGCGTCTTCATCATAGTCCAGCGGTCCAATGTCTCATCCATTTTTCTGAAAATTTTCAGAGCGATAAAGAAAAGACAGGGGTATAAAAGAAAGCAAGTCCACCCCGTGCTATTTTTTATCTTCTATAACTGACCTTGTTGCGGTCTACAAAGGTCGTTACTTGATTTGTGCAAAAAATTGTTCACATCACTTTTGCAGGTGGCAGTTTGAGTGCGTGAAACTGCTCTAGATCGTTGAGTGTATGTTTATAATCTATAACACGTGGGCTGTCCGGTTTGAATTGCATCAACTACTCTTGAAGCATTGTACTGTCGTTGTCGTTACGTTCTTAAAAGATTTTTTTTCCTTAAAACAGTCTTTCCGGACTGCGCTGTTCATTTTAAGTCCTGCTGTGATATTATTTGCTCATGGAACTTATTGCTTTTCTGGGCGGAGCGGATAGTTTCGTACGAGTTCGAAGGTACGTAATGCACTTTTTTTTTTTCTGGCGGCGGTTTCAATGTTTCCAGAGTGTAGATCGTTCCTCATAAAACTGTGGTCTGATACAAAATATTTGTGATCAACTACCGTAATAGTATTATTTGGGTCCATGACAATTTTTGTCGACGTTTAGCCGCCTCACAGTCCAGTGGTTAGGGAGCTAACTTCTGACTGTGCTGGTCTGGGTTCGAATCCCGGTTCGGGCATGAGTGTCTACTAAAACTAACGAAGTCCCTGTACAGATGTTACGGATCTCTTGGTAGTACTTGAGGATCACAATGCCATTATTATTATTAAAGCTAATTTGAAATCACGGTTTTTCCCATTGAAACTGTCACTGATGCACGCGTTTTTTTTTTTGCTACTGTTTCCAGTTCAAGATGCTTTGTGAGACAAGAAGGGATCCCCCTTGAAGCAATTGTCTCATTCCGCACGTACATCCAATCCTCATCCGACACCAGCTCGTGCCACATTCATTCCCTCTTTTGTGTTATGACTTACACCACTTTCGCCATTTCATTTCATACTAATAAACTTCTGCTGCATTATGGCGATAACACGTTGAACTGGAGTCAAACAAAAGAGATTGATGTAAAGCTACCCACCTATGGTGTTAGTTAAAATTGCACAAAGAAAGTGACTTTTGCAATCAACGGCTCGTATGTTTCAGATTGAAAAACAAAGGAAAAATGATTCCGGTAACCTGAAAAGGCGGACGGAAGGGAGAATTTTCTAAAACGTAGGAGGACGCTTTTGAAATGGCATCAAAATAGAGGACGTCTGGTAACCCTACTTAAAATATACATATTAGTTCAAGAGCAAAAAAGGAAGATGAGAAACACCGCTTTGCAGAGTCAAAGCTACAAGAGAAAGAGATACTTGTATAACGGAGCTCGTGAAGCCAAATCGCTAATCACATTAATGGATTCGCATCCAAACGAAGCGAAAACTCCAAATTTAATGAATCAATAAGCATATATCGGAGACATGAAAGTTGGATGTATCGATTCCGAAGCTTTGTGTTCCATTTCTCTGTTGATTTCTCCCGGACCCACCCCCCCCCCTCCCTCTCCACTCCTATCCAGTTTTCCCAAACATCATCACAGAGGAATTCGCTAACGTTTCAGAATAGCAGGATGCATGGGAAAAAAAGGTAGGCGGGAGTCTCTCTCTCTCTCTGGAACAGCCTCCCAATAGCAAAGATTTCTATTTACCTTTCGACATCGACAAGCAAAAGAGACGGGGGAGGGGGAAAATTTTTATTAAGCGTGTGAATTTTTCCAATTCGTTGCATCTGGAATGCCATTACTGGAGATCGGGAGAATAAGAGCACAAATGTAGCCCTATTCATTATTGTATAACCGCGGGATATATCGCTCTGGAGGAGGAGGAGGACGATGAAAGAGAGGACCATGAATACCTCGATTATTATATCCCATCTCAACTATGGCTATCGGCGTAGTTTCAGAGTGAAAAAGAGGTAGCCGAGGAACCCTATGTGCAATTTGCATGTATTAAAAACTAATAGTACATTCATAATTATTTATTCCTTTGGAATCCATTTCGTTTATCTTATCATAAATTAGGACTTTTATCATAATTTCACTAACGGAAGGTACGGAGGCAAAGTGTAACTACAACTTTAATCAATTGCTTGAAAAAGGAACCTATTATTTGTACTCTATTGTTTGTAGTTTAATGTCTGTGAACAGATGACTTAAAGGCCAGTCGTAGTCCAGACTCTGTCCCTGGTGGGATGTAAGCCATTTACCTGGAAGGGTTGGACCACGCTGGAGAAGGCCAGCCACGCCGGACCGGAGGGCCTGGAATCCAAGCCCCCCGATCCGGCGCCTCCGGCCTTCGACTCTAAGATTGGTGCTCCAGGCCGTAAGCAGGCCGTAATGCCTGGTCCCCTTACTCCCATTGTCCGGAACAGCCTCGGCTCACAGCTCCCCCCACCCAGGGCACGCCCAGGAGGGCCTCACAAACCCAGTAGACGTCGACGCCGCCCCCAATCACCCCCCCCCCCCGGACGCCGATCCAAAAACCCCCAGAAAAAGTTTTATTGTTGCAAATTCAAAAATATACAGTATATACAAAATGTACTCGTTCACTTCTGACCGCTTACGGAGTGACAGGTGCCCAGAGTGGGCGCGGTCTTTACACAGAGTACTGCCGTTGGTCATGTTTTACGAATGACATAGCATGAACAGATGACTGACGATTCTATTGAGATTCTCGATTTCTTCATCAGTTATTTTGTACGATTCTCGATATCAGATTCACTATTTATCCAGATTACATCAGATTCTACATTCCTACCACAAGTATTGCTGGACGGTTGCAAAAGATACTCGATCTCTTCGCTAACCATATCTGGATGATTACACGAATTCTATACTCCATCGCCGGACGATTATATACACAAGATACTCGATTCCTCTTCGCTAACGATTGCCGAACGATTACACAAGATACTCGTTTTCTTTACCAACTATTTTTGGATTATTACACAAATTATCGATTCCATCGCCAACGATTGCCGGACGATTACGCAAGTTTCTCAATTCCTTCCTTAACTATTGCTTGGCTGGACGATTACACGAGAATCTTGTGTAATCGTCCAGCAATCAATAGCGATGGGATTGAGAATCTTGTGTAATCGTCCAAGAAATAGTCAGCGAAGAAATTGAGAATCTTGTGTAATCGGCCAGACAAGCAATAGTTAAGGAAGGAATTGAGAAACTTGTGCAATCGTCCGGCAATCACTGGCGATGGAATCGGTAATTTGTATTTAATCGATAATGCGATTACACAAGATTCTCGATTTCCTCAACGACTATTTCTTGAAAGATTGTACAAGATACTCGATTTCTTCACCAAACATTGCTCGATTATTACCTTTTTTTGAAGGGTAAGCAAGCTCCAGTCCATAGATGTTGAAAAACCCAACTTTAGCCACAAATGTACAATAGCGAACTCTGATCCACACTATACCCAGATGACCACACAGGGCTTGAGACGCTCAATGCTTTCGTTTATTTTTACAAATACAACAAATACAAATACAAAATATAACTTGAACATAAAGAATTATTCCTCTATAACTTATTTTGATGGAACGAAGTGAGTTCATTACACGAGGTCCGGCTGTATGGCATATACATGAAAATGGTCAATGGTCACGTTCTGATAAACAAAAGTGATTGAGGATTTCCTTAGATGATTAGTCAAAAAGGTCGGGAACCTTTAATGTATAATGTAATTCATAAACATGTTGCTCTCGCAGCTCTTTGGCGTGTCCCATCAGAGATTTTGTAAAGAATAGGAACCATAGTATATGGACTTGGTGGCAGGGCTGGCGCCAAGCATGAAGCGACGAGGCGGCATTTTTTATAACAGATTGAACTAATTTTGAAGGGATAGCGTGAGTGTGTGGATAAATAAGTGCAATTAAATATGTAATACTTTTCAGTGTTAAAATGCTGTTCAACTCTTTGCTATTCAATGCTCAAGTCATCTCAGCACACACACACCTCCTTCCTTGCACTTCCAAAACGTTCTACCTGTCGCTAGAGACGCTGGTTTCTGAAGGAAAAAAATTAGGTCCGATCTATCTTTTTTTGTGAAGGATTTTTTCGCTCTTTACCAACATTTTTCCCAATTGATTTTTTGTTTCTTTAGTCAAGTTTGTTGTTCCATCAGCTCAAGTTTGGATTCCTTGTTCATCTTCAGAACAAACACCTCTTTCAACCAACACCCACGCCAGCAGAATCTCTAGTGTGGTGCTGTTTCGGCTCCGGAATGTTCTGACTGCCATTTCTGTATACCTACATCTGTTCTCTATACCAGGGTTAAGTTTCTCGCAGAACCCTTGATAAGGCGGGTCCGCGGAACCCTTGATGATAATTATGCTGTTCTACTGAACTCATACAAATTTTTGTGTATTTAATCAAAAAAAAGCGTGTCCCTACTGCTTCCCCAACAAAATCAAAGCCCCAGGACAAAATGAAAGAGGGCGGCCTAAGCAGCACCTCTTAATTTACATATTTGTGGTCATAAATCATTGTGCCAGATCTTATCGTGGAAGTTCCTATTCTATGCAGGACTGAGGTCCTTCAATGGCCCCCTACAGAAAGATTGGGCCGAGCAGGGCTCCTGCCCGGGGGCCGATAAAATTCTCATTAGATGTGATTCCGTTTTTGTTTTTCATACTACAAATTCATATCAGAGAGATCCCATGAAGAGTCTGGACTGAGGGCCCATCAAATATCTCAGCCTTGGGAACTAGTGCGGGACTACGGGTCTCCGCGCCGTGCCCGGTTGAACTGATGGTTGGGATTTATGAGGTTGGAGCCTCTCAACCTATTGAGAGGCATATTCACGGAACGTGAGCTTTGATTATAACCATCACCAGAAGAAAAGAATCCTCACACGAACTCTGACATATGGCTTTAACTGAAATAATCACGATGCTAATTATTTAATCATCGGGTGTTCATCTGAGTTGTCGGTGAATGCCTCCTGAGTATGAAATCAAGCATCTATCCTCAATGTTTAAGTGAACACTATGATTCCTACAAGGGTCGGGCTCGCAGGGCACTAGCACGGGTACCCGGAAGAAACCTCATTGCTTTTCTTTTTTTTTTTACTCTATAAATTCACTATAGAGGAGGCCCCACCAAAGATCTCAGTCTTGGGGGGGGAGGGTGGCTCAGTTTCCAAATTGTGAAGGGAATGATGAGCACCAAGATGCTCGCAATAAAAAGGAAAAATGTTATCACATGAAAGGTGCCCCTTTTTTCCAGATAGGGGGGCACATTGATTCTTATTACACTTACCATACGATGTTTATATTTTGCGACCTTTATTAATAACATTTTACCACGCACAAAAGAACAACTGTTAAAATTTCGAGGCAAACTCTTGATAATTTAAAAGTATTAACTAATATTATACCATATTGTTTTTTTTATATGGCACGTTAATCAAAATCCGGTTACTAATTTCAATCGAAGAATTGTAACAGTTTTATTTGATAGGTGGCGTAAGTGGTTCTAGTTCATTGATGCCTTTCTAGTATGTAAAATACAGGGTGATTATAAATTCGTGGGACAAACTTTAAGAGGTGATATAAGACACCTAAACAAGCATTTTTGATCACAGAATGCGCTGTTGAATCGAAATAGCAAAGGCGGTAGAAGGTGTTTTTGGAGAACGATTTGTTGATTTTTTCCGACGGATTTGTTGCTATCATTCGATTGGAGTTTGTTTTTTGTAGGTGCAAGGACCATCAAGATTATGCTGCGCCAAGCCAAACAATGACTAGGCGGTACAATGACTTGTGGTAGAATTTGAGTTACCAGGTTGTACCCATGACAGACCTACCACATTACAATACCCTACGCCCTGTCACGAGCATCGGCATACGCAAGATCGGCCTTTTAAAGGAGGGAGGGCACATTGGGTTCGGGGGGACACAAGCAATCTCTGCCAGAGAAATTTTGAGCTACAAAAATCTTCAAAAAGCATCTTAAATTAACAGAAATTGTAGAGATAACATAGAGGTATAAAGGTATCTTCTTTCGATATTTTAATTTGTTACTGAAATATTTGGAATTTTTTTACTTTTTTGATCGTCTTGGGGAGGGCACCTGCCCCACTCCATGTCCTCTCCCGCGTGCTACGCCTCTAGTCACAAACGTATGATGAACTCAGGGCTGTTACTTTGCTGCAACGTATAAATAAAAGGGTAGGAAAAACTTGTGTTTATGTGCTATGCAACCTAACAACATGTGAGCAACATAACGCGACGAATCACGATTTTAAAAACTAAAGGATGGGGAAAGCGTTTCTTGGATTTTCAATAAATGCATTTTATCTTTGGATGCAGAATAAATATATTATTTTTTCAATTTTCGTTTTCTCCTAAAAATGTGTAAAAACATGTTTGTGATACTTAACTGAATAAATTTTTCCTTCATATTATTTTTAGTAAATTTTAATGTTCCATATGATATATATGTGCTAAATAGCTCAATTAATCCTTTGAAGGGCAGACATTTTTCCAAAACCCATAGGATAAGTGCACCCACTATGGGACCAACCTCCCTCTTCAACGGAGAATTATTACATTAATTTCATATGTTTACTCCGTCTGAGCATTTTTATTTAGGAAATTCTCTCGTGAATGTCTTAAATCATCGACGTTACATACGCCCCCCCCTCCCCACAAGGGAGTCGTGACCAACACTTTGGGAACCACTGTATCAAGGCAATAGAGGTGAAGAAATAAAACTCTTTCCGGACAGTCGTATCTTGAGGGCGGCAAGATTTCCAGGACCGGCCCTGCGCTTGGTGGCTCCTGTTTTCATAAAAATTTTAATGTGGTCTGCAACGTCGGAAAGATGGGAAGATCCCTAATTTAATAGGTAAGAAAAAGTGAAAGGGAAGAGAGAAGAGAAATTTTTGAAATAAAAACAAAAAATATCAATGCACCATTCACAGTAGAAAGAGAGAAGAAAGGGAAAGATATGAGACGAAAACAGAAGAAATAACAAAAAGAAAGAAAGAGAGATAAGAGATATTTCAAATTGAAAGGAAGAAAAAAATACACCGTTTAGCCGCTGTGGTGGTCGAGTGGTTATAGTGACGGACTCGCGATGCGAGGATCCGGGTTCGAACCCCACAGTGGTGGTCGGCTGAAGTTGGTTTTCTGTGGTTCCCAACTTCAAGGCGCAAATGCGAGCCGGTCTCCCCGTTAAAAGGTCTCGCCACAGAGAGCAACAGTCCTACAACGATAAATCATTCAATCATAACACTTCACTCATAGTTAGAAAAACTAGTGGCAGATGGCAGCACTACACATAACAAGCATTACAGAGAAACAACAAACTACGTACGTTTCACTACACGTACACGCACATTCCCGCATGTACCGATTCGTTGGGGGGTTCATGTGTGGTGCAGTAGTAGTAGGTAGGGCCTCCAAAAAATGGCTCGGGGATCCATGATGTTCCTAAGTCAGCCAACTCGTTGCGCAATTTGCCTGTTGTGGCGTTGTATTTGTGTATAGAAGAGATAAATAAATCATTTCAAATAGTATTTTAGGGTATAAATATCAAACAGAAGAGTGAGAAAAAGTCACATCGCGGAGATTATTTTTGAAAAATTCCAAATTTTGTTATTACAGCAATTGCAATTTCAAAAAAAAAAATGGAATTTCTTAAACGTACGAATGAAAATAAATGGGAATAAAGATTCATTAAAAGAGAAAATTCGAACACAATTCCAGATCAACCAATAAAAACAAACTCCACGATAGGGTTTTCAGCAATAGGACTTTAATGAAAAGAGAAAATACAAAGAGAAAGAAGACGATTTCGATGAACATATTAAATTTTATGTTTCTGTATTTAAAAACCGCATAAAAAATATTCCAACATCATATAATATTTAAAAAAAACCACGATTCCCTTTCCTTGGAAATTCCAATTTTACTCCAAACTCATAAAATATTTTAAACGAATTTCTCTGCCCTTTTTTTCCTTGAAATAAAACATCGATTTCATTGATTCACGGAAACGAGATAAAAACTCTTTCCATAAGCGACATGATTTTTTTTTCCGAGAAAAAATTTGTATTTCGTATATAAAATCCAACTTTATTCATTTTTTTTCCAGATCAGAAAGAATCACGTTTTTAGCATTTTTGAGGAAAATGCGTATCGATCAATTGCAATTCCAAAATACAGTATATCGTTATTATCTTTCCATCTTGATCCTTTTTATTTTCCGTGGGGGGGATTTGTGCAGCTCCTCGTCTCCCGATGTCGTTTCGGGTAGCGCGGATTTAAAAGCGCTGTAAGGTGTATTATGCATGAATATACATATTCCTGGGAGTTGTTTACTTCTCGGTTTTCCCGAGACTTCCCGCTGACAAATGACTTGCATTTCTTGGAATACTTTCCGGAATATACCATCATTTTGTATCAATCCGTTCGCATCGTTCGGGATATATTTGATGCAATATCTCGTAAATGCACTGATGCCCATAAATTAAGGGACGTACAACAAATGTACGGGACATAATTTAGGACGTAGATGGTGATTTGATTTACTCGCCACCGGTAGATTAAGGTTGGTTGTGGGCCCTGGTGCAGAAGAAAATATAAATGAGTCAAGGAAACGAAATAGAAACCCCTCCCATGAGCGACATGATTTTTTTCTGAAAAAAATTTGTGTTTCATAAAATATCCATCTTGTAGCGATTAGTAATTGGTAAAGATTTTTAAAAGTTACAGAATAACCAGCAATTATTTTCTGTAGCATGTATAGTATGTTTACCAGACCTTAGAATTATTGTCTTTGGGGATATTTAAAGAGATTTTGTTGATAAGAGTATTATATTTTAAAAGTCGGGTCTCGACGAGAGCCAAGAGGGGTCTTGGGGTGCCCTCAAGAGAGGACCCCGAAACCACTCTCTCCCTCTCGTGGATGGACAGGGCTCGAACAGGGACGAAGATGGGAGGCTTTGGGTGCAGGGCATCCCCCAATTCCCCCTCAATGGGCTAGGGCAGGCTCCTGTCACCACAGGTGAAGTATAAAGGGACCATACAGTCCCTCTGTCGTCAACGACGAGCTATAAAGAGGGCTACTGTGGGCCCGTGAGGCGAACTGTAAAGGGGCCATACAGTCCCTCTGTCGCCAACAGCGAATTATAGAGGGCTACTGAAGAACCAGACAGGGCCCTGGCTCTGTCCCATTAGGGATGTAAGCCATTTACTCAGCTGAGTTGGGCCATGCTGGAGAGCTACTGTGGGCCCCTACTACTACTTCACCAAACACCAACTCTGGCCATACCGCTATATTGCAATTTACTGCCATTAGTGAGATGGGTTGGAAGTGAAGGCGCTGTCTATCGGTGGTTGCCTCGAGTTCGTTAGGGAAAATAACTTATCTTCTTCCTCCCTTGGGTTCGAACCCGGGATCCTGACAACAACCTTCACGATGGTAGACGAGCATCTTACCACCATGCCACTCGGGCACACTGTGGGCCCCTGTCGTATATAGCTATAAATGTTTGTTAAATAGGCACCATTAATTTAACGCTACTGAAAGAAAGCATAACGTAGTATATCAACATCATCACTACGGAAACACTCAGATCACTCTCTCGTTGATCATGCTGCAGTTTTTTTTTTCAACATGCTGGACGTCTTTCTCTACATATACATCAACATCTGGGGGTGGGGGGGGGCTTAATGTCATTTGAGAGCTATTGGCGAAATGTTGCCGCCGTCAATCGCACGGAAAAGTTCAGCATTTCAATATGCTCAATTTTTCCTTTTATCCTCCATTTTTATTATACAGGGTGAATAGCTAACTTCTCGAACCGCAAATTACGGGCGGACCAGTGATCCTAGAGGAATACTTCGAATTATAGAAAAATTATCCAGTTAACGTGTGGACCTCAGAAACGCCATTCATGTTGCAAGGGGTGTTGTATAGTTATTGAAATAAAAGAAATTAACTTTTTATACGGACAGAAAAACCACGTTTCCCTTAGAAACGTGGATTTTTCAGGCTGGCCTCAGGAGAGACAAAATAGTTACTTTATAAATAGGGTATTTGAACACAGGGTGCCTTATAAAAAGTTGGTTTTTTTTTTTTTTGATTGCTATACAATCCCTTGCAATATAAATGACGTATCTGAGGGGTCCGCACGTTATTGGTATATTTTTTCCATAATTGGAGGTTTTCCTATCAACGGTTCATCCGTGATTTGCGGTTCAAGGAGTTAGCTGTGTATGCATGCTCCAAAGAGAGAATATTTCATCTGCTTTTATAGCTTAGAGGTAGAGCACTTGTCCGGCATAAGAGAGACCGGGGTTCGAGTCTCCGTAAGGACAGTGATGAATTTTTCTTTTATAAACATCAATATCTCTTTACGCAGCCAGTTTTACTTATATATTGTGTTTCGAGGACATCATTCTCTACGTTTGCCAGAGGTAACTCTTAATATTTTTTTTGTTAAGATGAACTATAAACTCTTACTAGAAAGCGGCTCGTGAAATATCCTGACCTGAGGACAAACCGAAGCATGAGAAGCATATCCGAGAGCCACACGAGGACAGCCTAGTAAAACTTCTGCGTCATTGTTAAGGATAAAAGCTCAAAATGCCCCCCCCCCTATCGGATAGAGTATGAACTATTTTACTTCCCCTTCACCAAAAAAAAGGAAAAATTCCATTGCTACAGTAGTATGTTAACACGTAAAATATATAAAAATATTTTTTTTCGAAACATTACCAATAGATATTTCTGTGTGTGACCATTTTGAAAAATCGTAACTTAAATTATAATCACCTTGTATTACCAGACATTCTATTTGTGTACTCAATATCTAGAACGGGGAGCATTCAACAATTTTCAGCGGAAATTACCATTCAAAATGTTTAATATAACCCAAGAAGTTCATGTAAAGTTGATAATTTAAGCTATCAAATAATCGGGATTTCTCGAAACTCTGTAAAATATTACAAAACTTCTTATTATAAGTCTTTGATATAAACACACACCCACCAACTGAACTCAAAATAGCTTCCGAGAGAAAAGCTTTCTTACGCGACAAGCGGATATTTTGATCACGAATTCAGTTCTTTATCTTAAGTTTACATTTAAGCGATTTTGATATAATTTGATCAGAGCAACTAAAGAACCTGCCAAACACCATAAATTTTTCTGCGTTGTCTTTTTGCAACACTGCTTTCGAGGTGTGGTCCAGTGAAAAAGTAACGAGGGTTGCAGAAAAATACTCAAAACATTTTTATAAAAGCTGAATGTAATGATTTTTATCGTTAAAAAATTGCGATGTTTCGTGTGGAAAAACACGAACATGTGTTGTCTGTTCAGTCAGTGTATATAGACATCTTGTAAATGCAATTCCCTGCAGCATCTGCATCGTGCCACAAACCTGGAGTGTGTTGAATGTTTGTATTACGTTTTCTCATCACATTGTCTGCCGATATGTGTCTCGGCAAACAACATTTCCTGCCGATATGTGTGTGATGCAATGAAGCAACAGTATCTTAAACTTGACAAGAATGCATGTTTAATCTTTTTGTATAAGCATGCTTGAGCGTTTGTGGGGGAATTTCGCGCAAGCGTTTCAAGTGTACAAAAGGCTTGAAGACTGAATGAATTTTTATTATTTATGCTTGCAGTGCCTGCGAAAGTGAAACTGAAGACGTGCTACAGACTGTAGGAGCGTGAGGAGGGGTGCCTCTCGATATGTTAGAAAATGGCTGATTTTTATTAAATGACATCATTAAGTTCTTGTCCATTGTTTTGCCATTTTGGTCCCTCACCGAAAGAAAGCGAGTGAATTATCTTGCCCGAGCATGACATATTCCAAGTATAAACAGATTCTTGTGCAAGCACTCTTGTACCTTATGGTTGCCGAAAGAAAAATTGTTCACGTTTTTACAAAAACATTGAACATGAATATATCGTCGAGCTTGCAGTTACGTCTGTAACCGTCTTTACAGGATTGAAGACAGAAAGTGACTGGTTGTTAATAAGAATCCGTATGAATAGGCTGGCCGTCCAGTTTACTCTCACAGCTTCAGCTCAGTCATCTTGGACCGTTGCTGAATGAGCTCTTTGAAGAACACAAAAACATTATAAATAATCAAGCGTACTATAAAACGTTTCAGTACCTGCATCGTGCCACAAGCGCCCTGTAGTGGGTTGAATGTTTGTATTACGTTTCCCCACCACATTGTCTGCCGATATGTGTCTCGGCAAACAACATTTTCTTGCCGATATGTGTGTGATGCAATGAATCCCCAGGGGCGTATTCTGGCTACACACTGGCCCAGCCTGGCTCAATGTTCCTTGGCGAATACAGCATTTGCTGACAGGGCTGCACGCGTGTCTGACCCAATACTTGTTCTCCAATATTTGATTTCTCCTTATGCATAAAAGCAGCAGAGGCAGTCAAGCTACACGCTTCCAGAAATACGTTGGCAATAATACGCCAACGCGTTTTGTGATTGTTTGCGCTCTTCGACGAATGTATGGCCAGACGGATTGGAAGATCGCGAAGGAAGGTGGCTTCTTTATGACTAGGGCCGGAAGCTGCAAGGTACTCGATCAACCTTCCAATACCTTCCGAGAGACACCCAGACTCTATCGCACAGGGTGATTTAAGCACATTGTTTCATGGGAACTGGGAGTGCCTCCGGATATTTATTGAATATTAAAATTACAATACCTTCCATTCTCCAACATTTGACGTTCATTGCTAATGGTGGAACGGCCACACCACGCTCATGACTAACCTTGGAACGTTGGGCCAAGCTGGACACGGGTGCGCCCTAGCTTCCCTCAAAAATCATCCGAAGTGAGCCTAAAGCAAAGAAATTGTGAGGGTATTGGTTGCTTTCACAGTCCAATGGCTTTGAGGAGGACCGGCTTGAGAATCGATGAGATCTCTGCCTTCAGGTTCGAGGAAGTTACTTCCAACTGGCACGTATATTTATTCAACGCGTCACATACTCTCATCATACATTTAATCAACTTTCATAGTATGATTCGATGTGAAAACTTGACAGAGGATAACTATAACTAATACTTTACCGCACACCAACTCCAGTCATATATCGCCATATGGCAATATTCAACTAGTGGGGTTAGGTGGAAAATAAAGGTACCATCTATCGGTGGTCGCCTCAGGTTTGAGAGGTAAAGAACTTTTCCTTATGTTCTTTTGGCTGTATTCGGACCCGTGGACCTTGACGGTAACCTTTATAGTGAAGACATCCTACCCACTGTGCCATTCGGGCACGGGTAACTATGACTGTCATTCCCCCGCAAATATCATAATCGTATTCTGAAATACAATATAATGAAATAAATTTATTACTAAAAGCTTCAAGGAGAATATCATCAACAGAATAAAAGAAATCCCAGACCAAACAGGTCTTCCATCAATGGAATGAAGACACCGAAGCACACGTACAAGAACTTGCACAAAATAAATTACCTAACTATTCATCAGTGACGTAAACAAACACCCTCCCACCATTGTCTTGAGCGTAATACTTATTTCCTGTATTTGAGAAATTCCTGAACCATGTCATAGATCAGCTCGGGTCGTAGCTTAAGGATCGACCGTTGAGCTTCGAAAGCTTCTTCCGTCATATTCGCCCAGAAGTGCTTCACGGCTTGGCTATGCAGCTTGTCGGCGTTGTAAGTGTCCGTGCCCACCAGGATCTGGCAAACGTTGCGGTCGTTCAAGTGGGATATCAGGAAATTGCTGCAGTACAACTTCAGGCCGACCACGTCGTACTTGTCGCTGGCTCGCAAGAGTTCTACGGCGAGATCGAAGTTCATTCTGCCCACGTTCCCGCAGTAGATGAATTCCAACATGGAGTTCATCGTCTCTTTCTCGAAGTCGGTTATTTCAACCCGTCGGGTGTCCTTCTCCAGCGTCTCGTGTTTGAACATGGCCGCGAAGACTTTCGAACGTGCACCGAGGACGACTGAATGAACGGGGAGGTCATCACCTGCCACGGAGATGACGCAGTCGGTGCTCTCTCGGCTGATCCACAGTCTCCTCCAGTCGTCGATGACCGTCAACATGGAGCTCATTTCGGGAAAGCGGTGGAATTCATCCCGCTCCTTGACGCATGTCATGCTGTAGGTGGCTTCGACAGCGACTACCAGAGTGTCGTTCTTCAATTTGGACTCCAAATCTTTCGCCTCGATTGTTCTACCGCAACCGTATCCTGCAGTTGTCAAAACGACCCAGTCATTAAGTAACGAGTCGAACAAGATATCGCCGATCGTATTGCATATTTGAAGGCCCAATTTCAGTTTCAAACCTTCCGTCGTCCCCTTCTTTACGTTGAGGTAACACGAAACGTTTCCTCTGTACTCTTCCGAACTTCCCCCGGGAAACACTTGCAGTTGCCATTCCATGCCCTTTTCTTCTATAAGGAACCCCTTGCTTTGGATGGACTTGCCGACGCGCGAATCGAGCGTGCTGAAACGTCCGATGGTCCACGTGCATTTGAAGTTCCCCAGCGCGCTTCCCGATAGTCGCAGTTCTTCTGTGTGTCGATTCGGAGGATTCGGAGAAGGCAACCTGGAGACAATTATCATCGTCGGTTATCGTTTTCGGTTCGCTGTTAGCATCAAGTTGGTTGCCAGAAAAAAAAAATTGTGGCTCCACTTGAATCGAAGAGCAAAACGAACTGAAACTTAATTCAAAAACGCGTCAGCCACGAGCGCTGAAACTTCCGTGAGGAAGCGCGAATAGAAAAACAAAATTGCATCATTATTGTTGATGGGTAAAAAAAAAAAACCAGTAAGAGGCATTTTGACCACAGAAGCCATGGTAGCCTATAATTTTAATTCAGTCGAGATAGCGCTTAGGGGCCATTCAAGTATTACGTAAGCATATTTTTAGCCATTTTTGACCCCCTCTCCCCCTTGTCAGCAAAAGTCAGCAAAACACTGACCCCCCCCCCGTCAGCAAAATTTCGTCAGCAGCTTAGAATATTTCATATCTTCAAAAGTCAGCAAATCCGAACCCCCCCCCCCCCGATGCTGACGTAATACTTGAATGACCCCTTAGCGAAACATTCATAAATAATATTCGTATACAGGGTGATTCTGAATTGATAGGACAAACATTAATTAGGCAATATAAGACACCTAGAGAGAAACAAGCATTTTTGGTCGTAGAATGTGTAGTCGAATCGCAATAGTAAATATGGTAGAGGGTGTTTTAGGGGAGTGCACACAACTGGATTTCACTAAAAAAATATATCATAGTTTCCGACGTATTTGGAATGTGGTAGGCCTCCTCAAGGTGCAACCTGGGTAACGCGAAATTTACCGCAAGGCATTGTACCGCTTGTGGGCCATTCAAGTATTACGTCAGCATCGATAGGGGAGAGATTTCGGGTTTGCTGCTGTCAGCAGCATACCCGAAATCTGGGTTATATCATGGGTTATATCTGGGTTATATCTGTGCATATCTCTTGGTTACGACACACACACTTTTGATGATACGATTCTTTTCACGTAACAAACAGTGATCTCATCATCTGAAATGGCCGATTGTGGAGTCATTTGGACCAGCAGAGCACCCCACCCCCCTTCACAATCCTCTGAGTTTGGTATTTAATTTTTCAATAAATGCAAAAATTCATTAAAACTAACTTATCTCAAAGGAGGCTGTGCATATCTCTTGGATTTATAACATCCACGTAGTTTTACAGTATGTACTACGGATACGAACTGGTTCATATCCGAACGCAATCCCAGAGCTCCCAGATCCTACAATATAATCCCACATAACAGATTAAAGAATCCGGGGATTCTCCCTACCTTTCCCGATCCGTATAATAATCTTCCGCCCTAGCAATTCATCTTCATCCTGCCATCCTCATATCCATCCGAGTGCCACGAGAAGGAACATCCCACTATACACAGTATCCATATATTCTCTACGATCTAGGATGATATACGCACGACGCAGAGAAAATCTCTCTTTCTTTCTCTCTCTCTCTCTCCTAGTCTTTCCTCGGGAAATATTTAAGAGACTTTTTCCCGGGAAAAACATGGAGCATATATCCCGGTGCTGACAAGAGGAGGAGGAGGAGGCGGCATCCTCTTCCTCGTTGCCATTAGACGATATGGAGGTTAAAGGGGTTGGATACACACACACACATGCAAACCCTAGGTGAGGAAAATGGTAATTTCCTTTTTCGGAGATGAAGTTGTGTAGGGTTCCTTCGTTGAAAGTTGTGAGTAATTGGTCTTGGGTTCGATCCCTCTTTCCTCCTTCCACTATGAATAAATTATTTGCCCTGAATGAAATTTCCCTCAAGAAATGAATATTTCACTCTCCAGAGATAAATCAAGAAACGGGAACAAAAAAATAAATCGAAAAATTTGATCGGGATCCCGCCCATCCTTTTGATAATAAATTGACCAATTGAAGACGACTTTCCGATTGCGATCCTTGTCTTCATTCATTTTTTTTTTGCTTTGTATATTGTTGGCAGGGCCACGACTGGGGGGGGGGAGGAACAGGCGGGTTTGGTGCCCCGGGCGCACCAAATTCACCCTTTAATTGCCCCTTCTACCTTACACGGGGTTGACAAAATGTTGCTCGCCCTGGGTGGCAAAGTATCTAGTGGCGTCCCTGGTCCAACGACAGTAGTGCTTGCAGTAGATGTTGGGTGGCTCGCAGTTTCACCAATTCTTCAGTAGTGCCCGAAGTCCAAAAGGAGCATCCACCAAACCCTTGGAAAGGGCTTGCTGTTTCAAACGTCTAAAACAAACGTGTGAGGGGCAGTTGGATTCTGCCGAATGATCTGAAACGAACACATGCGAGGTTTCGTTGAGTAGGGCCACAACTGGGGGAGGGGGCAGCAGGTGGTCTGGTACCATCAAGGAGATTTTTCCGGGTTGTTGTGTCGTAATCGACTTGATTCGTATGAACATGGTTTTGTTTACTATGGTGGTGGACATCTTCCGTACAAGATCCCCCTAGCGCCCGAGTGGTGTAGTGGTAACATGCTCGTTTTCCACTATGAAGGTTACCGTCAAGGTCCACGATTCCGAATCCGGGCAAGAACATCAGAAACAAGTTCTTTACCTACCGAGCCTGGGGACGACCACCGATAGATAGCGCCTTCATCTCCCACCCAACTCTATGGGTTGAAAATTGCCGTATGGCGATATATGACCAGAGTTGGTGTGCGGTAAAGTAGTAGTAGTACAGAATCCGGTCTCCACGGAAAACAATGGAGGATTGATTGGTGGTGTGGTCAAATTTATATCATTAGTGTCATTATGACGTAGATTCTCTTCATTGGTTAAGCAAAGAACCTCCTTGTATATCAGGAACCTCCAAGGACTGATAAACACACGAAAAGATCCACAGACATGGATTCAGATTAGGCTAGGATTCTTTTTTTATCGTCTTAACTTAGTCTCTTTTGGATACTCTAAGGAAGAAGAGTGAAGGCACATCTCAATAGTTTAAAAACCTCCTCGTATAAATTAGACTTGTGATTCTCATCCTACCAATCAGAAGCCACATGTCCCACTAACCGTATTAACTAGACCGCACCGCCGGTTATCACGTGATTCTTCTAGTAGATCGCCTCATCTCTTTGCTAGTCACATGCACCGAAGACGCCAACCACAGTGATGGACGGAACGTTCACGATTAAACCGACATGATCCAGCACCTCCTAGAGATAGAAGGCCTCTGCACTCTGCTTGTGAAGTCAGTAAGTAGTCGATTTTCCCTCAGAATATTCAGGGAAAAAAATTCCCTGCTCGTACCAGTATCGTCGTTGTGAGGAAAAAATGATCGAGCTCAGAATTGGCGATTTCTATGCCCCACATCCAATCACTATGCGGCGTTTGTGAGGCAATAAGGAAGATCCGACGCCAAAATAAGAAACGAAATAGGATGCTGTGTTTCAAAATGTGGCAAACTTGCTAGATAGTCTGAATGACGTTTATGGCAAACACTGCAGAGGCCTTCTATCTCTAGGAGGTGTTTCTTGATCGCGGCATAACACCCCCGTCAGAGAAAGATATCAAGTCTCTCCATGATATTCATTAATCTGAAAATGAGGTTTAAGAAAAGAAAAGAAATCAAATGGATACGGGCAATCAAACCTATTTTGGATTTCTCTCAAGTGAATTACTTCGTTTATTTTCCCTGGAAATGAACGGCGTTGAAAGGAGAGTAAGTATTGATTTTTCCCGGAAAAGAAAACAAAAAAAATTACCTGGAATCGTTCCCGGTCTTTTCCCCCAAAAAAAAGAGAGATCTTTTGAAATAACGCAAACACGGTATAAATTGAATTTCCCGGATGTAAATCATCCTTGATATTTCTTTCTTTGAAGTTCGGTTGTTGTATGGGGGGGAAAGAGTTTTCAGGTTGGTCCCGTTGGACTTCATATTGGCTTCGTAAATGAAGAGGAGTTGCCACATCTTCCAAAGGCACCTGAGTCCATCTTGATATTCCGGAAGGTGATTTCGGGATATCCTCGGCCCTTAAATCCGGTCGCGTGGTCAATAAGAAGTAGAAATTCCCGTCATATGTTCCCAGTTCCAATGGCCTGCACCTAAAATTTTGAATTCATGTTTTTTTTGTGTGCAGAAACTGCAGGTTTTGAAGATTTTTCACTCACCGATTCGGCTTCGTGAAATCTCTTTGGGAATCCATCTGGGCTATTCGAATATCCCTTGAGGAAAAAAAACCGTAAAATTATGTTATTGAAGGTAACTGAGACAGAGAGAGAAAGGATATGCGAACTGACAGCGAAATTTGTCCTCCTGGAACAGGGGGCTTCAGCGAATGCCCTCCTTCCGACGTATTTTGCAATGGGGCTCTGACGAAAAGAATTACAAATTACAGAATTCATAGAAGTGCTACTACATAATTTCATAATTATTGAGAGAAATAATGGTGTAATTATTGAAATATAAATGAGTTTAGAGTATTTGAAATACCGTATTCTCCCGCATTAGCCGGAAAACAGCGAGGGAGCCCAGCATGTTGGGAATACCCGTATTTCCCGACATGTCGGGTAATTCGAGTTATAGATTCTGAAAAAAATTCTTGAACATCTTTATCCAGAAAAATCCATTGAAGTGACACTGAATGCATACCGTGATCCTTATTAAACCTCGCTCTTTCCGGCATGCCGTGTACGGGCCAGAATCCATCATTCAAACATCTGTGTCCCTCTAGTTTTACGGGACGGAGTGCTGGCTAATGCGGGGGAATATGTGAAATATATATATATATATATATATATATTAGCTATAATACCCAGCGCTGCCCGGGGTTTTTTTCAATGAGGGTTTTTGGATCACGTGATATCTCCCTCTCTCTTTCTTTGAGGGACATACAAACTGTGTCCATGTTAACCAATATGGCGACTTCCTACGGGACTCATGTAAGAAACAAATCTAGATTGAAGAAACATAGAAATAAATAGTTTTTTTTCTTTTCTAAGGGGCGCTAGAGGTATTTCGCCCCCTTGAACTTCGAGTTTCCATCTGCATGGTTCAGCTTCAAAAAATGCTTAATTAAAGCTATGGAATTTCTTCGATGTACTTTACGGACCCACAAGTAATTTTAACACATCCTAAACTATATCAATTTATGCAGTTGAATACTGAGACATTAATTTTCATGCTTGAGAAGATGTAAATAACAAGTTCAAATGAATGTTACTGCATGAATATCCAACTCAAAAATAGGCCCTTCTAATTACTTCGTATCTAATTTTCTGGGCTTCGTATCTTTAAGCTAACTCAATATATTTCAAAAATCCAGAATTCAAACCAATTTTTAAAATGATCGATGTGGCAGGAAATCCCCACTAAATTCCCGCATTTCTATAGTAAAATTGGCAATTTCAACACTGATTTCTATGGGGGATCATCCTTTACCTGTCCCTCAAATTGATGCTGATGATGATTCTGATGTTTAATCAAAAAGCTCTCATTACAGGGAGGATTGAAAAAGTTGCAAACCATTATAAAGGAATAAACACTATTATACATATACTAACAGGATTAGAGAAGTGACAAACCATTGTAAAGGCATATACACGTCTGAAACGCATTGCTAGGGAACCACTGTAACCAAAGTACGCGTTCGGAAAGTGATTGTCGAGGCCCAAAAACCATTGTTGCCCGACAGATTTTTGCCCATTTCTGTCATTTGTGCCCTACTATGACGAAATTTCAAAGTATCCTATCATTCAAGTTGGGTCCCACTTGGTATATATGCAAAATTTGGCGACGATCCATCTAAAATTGTAGATTTGTATATACTGTATATTGATATTTGTATATACTGTATATATGCACACACACACACACACACACACACAGAAAATCAATTTTATATATAGACAGATATATCATTCAAAGAAATCATTTGAGAATTAATTGGAGAAATGATTCTATGGTTATTTCATGAATTAATGTTAATTAATATTTTCAGAATTAACGCTAAGAAAAATATATGCAGTCGAATCCCGTTTTAACGAATACCGTTATAGCGAAAATCTCGTTTTAACGAACACTTTTCTAATCCCCCCAAATAAGTTAGCATAGGAACGATGATAGGTAACCTGGAATTCCTTTCTAACGAAATTTCGTTTTAACGAAGTGATTCCTCCGGTCTCTTGGCGTTCGTTGTAACGGGATTCGACTATATATATATATTTTTAGTTAACAGAACTTGGGGACATTGGCAGTTAAAAGTACTGAAAAACATTTCCAGCTTTGAAAACACTCCCAGAATGAATCAAAGCCGCTGTGGTGATCGAGTGGTCATAGTCACGCTATCGCATCACGAGGCCCCGGGTTTGAACGCCACGGTGGTGTTCGGCTGAAGTTGGTTTTCTGTGGTTCCCACGTTCGAGGCGCGAATGCGAGCCGATCTCCCCTCACCACAGACATCAGCAGTCGTACAAATATATAAATCATTACACTTCACTTCTGAAATACAGATGGCAGCACTGAAAAATCAGACACAATACAGTCGAATCCCATTATAACGAACTCCAAGACACCGGAGAAATCAATTCGTTATAACGAAATTTCGTTATAAAAGAATTCTAAGCTTTTGCATTGTTCCTACGAAAACTTATCTGGGGGGATTAGAAAAGTGCACGTTAAAACGAGATTTTTGCTATAACCGTATTCGTTAAAACGGGATTCGACTGTACTAGATACGCACTCAGATTGTTAGGTATACACACTTGAACTTCCGGCACAACTCATTAGGTGATAAATTGTCCATGGCAATAGACCTGAATTGTGCTCGGTTTGAAGGGGGGGGGGAATCAACAGAATTTTGAGAATTAACGAATGAAGTGACTGAAAATTAATGATACATTTGAATCCCATCTTAACGAATATCGTTATAGTGAAAATCTCGTTTTAACGAACACTTTCTAATACCTCAGATAAGTTTAATTAAAAAAAATACAAAAACCTGGAATTCCTTTATAACGAAATTTCGTTATAACGAAGTGATTTCTCTGGTCCCTCGGAGTTCGTTATAACGGGATTCGACTGTAATAATAATTGAAAATTAATGAGTGAAATAATTCCAGAATTAATAAAAAAATTAAGAACTTGATCTCAGAATAAGTGAACGATTTCAATAATTTTGGGTTCCGTTCTGATTCGTCGTCCACGAGTCAAACCTCGTTGACCAACTCATTAAGCCTGGTTTCATTAATTTCAAAAACCAAACATTTCATCATTTATGAGTACTTAACAAGCATTTTCGAATTCCAACAGACCCACGAGTCACGGAATTGATAGTGTTGGTGATTTTGGGTCGCACACAAAAGGTCAAGAATCCCCTGCTCGACACCATTGTAACCTCTTCCCCGTATTTGCACAATTAAGTACAGTCGGATCCCGTTATAGCGAACTCCAAGAGACCAGAGAAATCACTTCTTTAGAATGAAATTTCGTTATAAAGGAATTCAAGGTTTTTGAATTCTTCCGATGAAAACGTATCTGGGAATTAGAAAGGTGTTCGTTAAAACGAGATTTTCGCTATAACGGTATTCGTTAAAACGGGATTCGACTGTAATATATTGCGATGTAAGAGTTTGTAGATTTGTGGCCGGGTGGGGGTGGGGATATAATACCAGGAAGGGAAAAATCCCGTATAAAAACGGAAATTAAAGAGATCTCGTCCTGGACCATTCCGGGTAATTCATTTCCTTCTAAAACATAGTATTTTTATTATTACTGTGCGGATGGGAACTCCGCACGCACGTGGTGTCCATGTCCATAGCTTGTGTGTTCTGAGAAAACAATGGATCACGGAATCGTCGAGAATATGCTCGTGGCAAAGAGACATAATGGTCGTAAAACTGTTTCCCTCAATATGTCTGTCGTCGATGGACTCTCGTGACCAGACCACAGATGCTGACAGTAAATTGGTTCAAGGAATTCCGGGTCTTGTCATTATCTGATATTGAGGAATTATTCGAACTCAAATTACAGACCAGAGACAATCTTACCAAAAAAAAAGAACATCAGATTCAGATTCTCTAAAGCGCAGGTGCTCGATCTGCTGGTCAAATGCGGCCCACGAAAGGCTTTCCCGGTAGAAAAGTAACAGGAGTAAAAGGTTTACACACCATGTTTCGTTCATAGAAATACGGGAAACCGGGATCCTTACGCATGGTCCCCCACATACTGGAGCAGGACTCCTAGACTGGAATCTTACGTGGACCTCCAAGCCAGATTTTCCACCAGATTTCCGCAGATTTTCCTTCAATGGTAAATTTATAGTGTGAAAAAAAACTAAAAAAATGGCGAGAATCGTCCCGGGCCCTGTCAGTCCCCACCCTTGTGGATCCATACGGTACGCGGCCAATTATCGCCGAAAACATTGTCAAAGGTAAGTAAAGTAGCTAAATCACTGAGAAATCTCCAACGGCAAGGAAAAGATTCCTACCGCAAAATCACTAATGATTGAATATAAGTCACCAAAAAAAGAAGTATATGTTTAACAAATATATTGGATGAATAAAGTGACCATATGACCCGTATTTTCAGGGATAAGGATATTTACAAGGACATTTACTGAGATCAAGGATAAAAATTATTTTCTCAACTCATAAATTACCAAATTATGGTAATTACGACTGAATATGAGTATTGATCTTACATGTTTGTCCTGTTTGAAAGGTATTTTTTACTTGCATTCATTTATATCATTAATACGCCGTGATTTCCAGAAGTGATAAATTTCCCGTCACTATTTCAAAGTGATTTCAGAAGTAATTGGCAATTTGCTTAAATTTGGCATCATTTTCAGTACAAACTGGCTATTTTTCGTTTTTGAGATACCAATTCCCGTATTTTTTCCGAGAAGTAAGCCTAGACATGAATACATTTATAAAAGTCGAGATGGCTAAAATTACCGGTTTTTTTGTCCCGTGTAATTCAGGCGGTATGGTAAACCCATGAATATAATAATATCAGGTAAATCCATGAATAACGGTATCTGGTAAACCGGTATGGTAATACCGCATATCTAGCCCACGGACTGAAAGGGTTGTGCACCCTGCTCTGGTGTAACCAGGTATTATGTATCTGCTCATCACCAAAAACATTAGCTAATGATACTTAGCCTGGTTGTCACGTGGTCAGTAGGGTATGCCATCAGTTTATTAGACCGAATCCCTAATAGGTAACGGGGAATCCACGGCGGCAATCAAATAGAGTATTGATTCTTGCTTGTCCAATGTGCCTCTAAACTGCAGATATCATAGGTCTCCAACCTTTCGCGAGTCGTCGTGAGCATCGTCTGTGCTCTTTATGAGAAGGCGTGAAGCACCCTTTTTATATATATATATATATATAGTGATTATACAATAAGTGAAAATCCTTGAAGGCAACTCGATTGGGGTGTAACGTTTTCAACACCGCAGATGGCGCTTCAACGTTACGTTCTGAATTCCTTACACCCGAATCCACGTCTATGGCGTGACACCCTTGGCAAAGGCGGATGAGGCCGCATTTTGATTAACAAACATAATATTTGAGGGGAGTTGGTGCACGACCCTGAAATGCTGTTTGCTAAAATGCAATTTTTTGTATCTCCCAAAATGCTATGGATATTTTTATACAATTTAACACGAGCTTTTTTTAGGATTTTAATTGTTTGTTATTTTTTCTCGAATTTTCAACAATATGCAACATTTTCAAAAATCACCAAAATTTACCCATACGTTGTGTCATGAAAATATTTTTTTAAAAATAATTTTAATAAAAAATCCTCATGTTAAAGTATGTAATACCATAGTGTTTAGAGACACACAAAGTTTCAAGATATTTGAATGAGTGGTGTTTGAAAAAAATTTTTCCCTATCTCCAACAAAAAAACGTAGTTTTTGAGAACAGAGCATATTAGAATGGAATGCATTGGCACAGTGGTTCTCGACCTTTACAAGCCCGCGGCCCGGTTTCATTCATTTTTGTGAGTCGAAGGCCCGGTCAAACACGCGACCAACGGAAAATGAATGAGGAAACATGAAATAGCTAATCACTCGCGGCCCGGTATGAATGATATCAGGGCCCGGTACCGGACCACGGCCCGGCGGTAGAGAAACACCAGCATGGTATGGCCGTTGGTCTTATTTCAAAATATTTTTTTAAATATTGCTAGTACAGGGAGGGGGGGGGGGGTTTAGAACAAAAACTTGAGAACACAGATAGAAGCAAAAAATTTCATAGTATTAGAAAATTGAAAAACTCGAAAATGTGTCCTGTAAGTGCTAAGACGGCCCTTATCTCACCAACCGTCCGTCGTAGAGGTACGATTATAATGAGAAAAATGCTCAAAAGGTGTTCAAAACCCTTTTGAGTGTGAAAATACAGCGTGTGGGTAAGGAAAAACAAAATCCGGATTTGCATACGGTGCCCTTGTGCTCCAACTTCCAGTTAGAAAGATCTCTATCTCTCCTTATGCCAAAAAAACCCCGTGTTTCTAAGTGCAATATTCGCTGAGATATTCGAATTCAAAAATCGGATGAAAATTTGGAAAGGACACCGTGAATGAGGGAAAAGAGAGTTGTGTGTCCGTTAGTTTTTCATGTTATTTGATAATTTCTCTCCGATTTTTGGATTCTCATACTTTAGTGAATATTGCACTTAGAAACGTGTTTTTTTTTTTCTGTTGGCCTCAGGAGATACAGGGCAACAACTTTCTTATTGGTCATTAGAAGACAAGGGGACATATAAAAATTAATATTTCTTATTTTGTGACACACTGTATTTTCACTCTCAAAACTGGTACAGGGTAATTTTTGAACACCTTTGAGCATTTTTTAAACTGTAATCATACCTCTACGGCGAATGGTTGATGAGATTAAAGCCGTGGATGAAGTAGCTACACCCTGTGTACAGGGTGCATAGGTAACAGGGCGTATGGCATTTTACTGGCGAATTTTTGATCCCGGAGGCATTGTTAGGAAAAGTATCCAAATAACGTGTCGTACATTTCGCCTCTAGAAATTTTGTCCCTGACATTTCGCTCCGGATATTTCTCCCCTAATATTTCACCTGGCCTGACCGTATGAGTGACCATGCACATAACCAAGTGAGTGACGAAGTGAGCTACCAAGTGAGTGACCTAGTATTGGCCTAGTATGACCTAGTGACTGTATGAGTGAGTGGCCATATGCATAAGCGAGTGAACACATGAGTGACATCATGTGTGTATAAACGAGTAAACAAATGAGTGACCGTACGAGTGAACATACGAGTGTATAAGCGAGTGAACATAGGAGTGTATAAGCGAGTGAACACATGAGTGACCGCATGAGTGAACATATGAGTGACCAAGTGAGTGACCGTATGGGTGAATATATAAGTGACCAAGTGAGTGACCACCACTCGTATGTTCACTCAATTGGTCGCTCATACGGTTACTCACTTGGTCACTCATATGGCCGCAAACTCATACAATCACCCACTCGATCATTCATATGGTTATCTACTCAACCATATAATCACCAACACTCCCACTTATTCATACGTTCACTCACTTGGTCACTCATACAGTCAGGGCAGGCGAAATGTCAGGGGTGAAATCCCTGGAAACAGAGGCGAAATGTCCGCATCCCAAAGAAAAGACAACTGTTAAAGCGCTATCCATTCGAGAGAAACACTCTATATATTAGTATTTGTTTGAAGTCACGAACCCGGCAGCATTGTCGAGTGCCTGGCACGTAAGCGCGTCACTGGGAACTTCTATTAAAAGTAATGTTTACTTTCCTCATCCGTCACTTTTTCCTATTTAGTTCATCCCGGAACTTCCCCCGGAAGGTCGACGACCCGATCGTGAAAGTCCGAAACGTGCCGATTGAAGCAAAGGTGAGATTTCCGCGTTTTGAAACACACATAAATTTCCGGCAGCGTCACGTACTTCCATAAGCCTGCTTTTAAGAACCCAACCGAGAGAGAGAGAGAGAGACAGACCCAACCAGAGCCACAGCGTTTCGTGCGGCCCTACCTTCGAGAACGACCATAAAAATAAATTTTCCCGAAAACATTCGAGGATTGTGCCAAGAATATTTTTCACTTATTAAATATTGAAAAACTGGAAATTTTTGGGAATTAATACCAGAACCACACATACACACACACACAATTTATTTCGAAAATTCGCATAATGTGCTAATTCTCTTAATTTTGCACACGAGTGTAAAAAACCTGGATTCCAGAGCCCGACAAAATTATTGGATATCGGCCTAGGCCGTTTCGCGGCCCATTACGAAAAAATCTTGTAGGCCCCCCTATATGGCCTATTGATAAAACATCAAACTATTGCTTCGTTGAGCACTTATAGTGAAAATATAATAATTAGTGAGAAAGTGTATATTTTTCAAATTCTTTGGTCCCCATAATCACGAAGATCAGACCTGCATACCCATGGAGGAAAACACAAGCCCTGTCCCATATAACTGCACAAGTATGGCGCGGATCCTGGGTGATTTGTCGAGAAGGGACCAAGGCCTGTTTCTGGACTAGGCAAATATTTTTCAGGCTTAAGAATTGGCTGCCATTTGTGTTATAGACACTACTTTACCGCGCACCAACTCCGGTCATACATCGTCAATTTCCAACCAGTGGAGTTGGGTGGGAAATGAAGACTCCATCCATCGGTGGTCTACCCATGCTCGGTAGGTAAAGAACTTACTTCTGATGTTCTATGCCCGAATTCGAACCCATGGACTTTGATGGTAACCTTCATAGCGGAAGAAGAGCGTCTTTCCACTGCGCCACTCAGGCGATAGTACAAGCACTGCCTCAAATATCACTATATATGAGGGTCCCGAAAAATTCTCATTTGCCCAGGGCTTGGAGTTACGAGAAAAAGACCCTGAAGGGGATACGACATATTGTGGATCAATGGTCACTGACGAACCCCAAAATACGGAGTAGACCAATTTTTCAATGTTATCGGGCCCTGTTGGGGTAGTGATCAATACAATCGTTGCATTCTGTATCAGTGCTTGGCGTAAGGCTGGGATTTTTGGTGGGCGGAAAGGGCCCTGTATAGTGTTAGGGAAAAAAAAGTTACTCCGGGCCTCCAAGTTGGAGTCTATCAGCGCTCTTAGGGGCCGTTCAAGTATTACGTCATCATCGATGGGCTGGGGGTTTCCGATTTGCTGACTTTTGATCACGAGGGGGGGGGGGGTTGGATAATGCTTACGACATCAACCACCCTTTATGGAAACATGAAGTATTTTTAATGGCATCTTACTCGGTGCGCCAAAAACGAAGAAAACCTTTCGATAGTTTGTGGGCACTTGAAATAACATTTCCCCCTATTGATAAGTGCCCTACAGAGCCACTTTTGTGATCCCTAAATATTTTGCGGATCCAAGTGATCTGGAAATGTGTCCGGGCCGCTCAAGTGCTCTGGAACTGCGCCACGCATCACTCAAGTGATCCGAAATTATATGCCGCGGATCACTTAAATAATCTGAGAATGTGCTGCGGGTTACTTGACTGATGTAGAACAGCACTGGGGCCACTCAAGTGCTCTAAAACTACATCACATGTCACTCAAGGGATCTCTAAATGTGTGTGTCACGGATCGTTTAAGTGTTCTGGAACTGCGTCCCGGGTCATTTAAGTGATCTGAAAATGTGCCACGGGACACTTAAGCGATCTGTAAATGTGCCGCTTAGTTCATTTTCACAAAATTAGGTTTGAGGAGGGCAGGCCCCATCAGATAACCCCCATATTTGGTCCGCGGGCCAAGGATCTTTATGCGATTCATCATTATATGGCTTAGAGCGTGGGTCGCAATGAATTCATTAAAGATAAATTTTTTGAGTTCACATCCTTCAAATAACGTTGAAATTAACAGAAATTGATTATAACAACATGTAAAGTTATTGTCTTCTGAAATTTCAAATTTAAAAAAAATATATTTTTTTGCACAACAAGTTTTGATTGTGGGTCGTGGGGGAGGTGTGTACGACCCCCTCAATGCCCCCCCCCCGTGTACGTCTCTGATCGATCCCACCAATATGCGTTAGGTTTCAGAGGGACAGAGCTGATGACGAAATTTTGCTGACAAGGGGAGGGGGGGGGCGTCAGAAATGGCTAAAAATTTGCTTACGTAATACTTGAACGGCCCCTTATGTGGCGGTGGTGGGTGACCATCTCCTCGTCAGTGATGATATCCATGCCGAAATAATGACTGACATATACGCACTGTATATGGTAAAAATCCATTTTTTTTCTTTATTTCTATGCGATCAAACCTCCAAATGGTTACATGAAAAAAAATCCTCATGGAAAACATTTTCATTATAATTTGCCCTACAAACTCGCGCACAGTACATTTCTTTCCGGTTACAATACAATTAATTCTCAGTGTACATAACTGTATATAAAACATGCTTTTTCGTGCACCAAACACACGCATACAGAGCAAACATACAACCTTTTGGAAAAAAGGAAAACAACGCGTAAAAATCATCACCGAACTTGTTACGGGTAACGATAGCTATACAGCGTAAAATGAAAACGGAGGCTTTTTGCTATATTATATAGTCAGTAATGGACATTGCATTATCAATGGCAGGGATAATATAATTCATATATGTATACATATGTTGTGTTTGTGAGTGTATATATATGTAGCCTAAAAAAATTTAATGGAAAAAAGAAATTTGGCTCTCGTAACAAAGGCCCGCCGGTGATATGGACATTAGGCAGGAATCACAAAGCTGCAGGATGAGAAGCAAGAATGAGTTATAACTTGGTGCGCAAGCTGTTGATTATGCAGTGGTGAGTTTGCGGCACGGTGAAAACAAATTTTGTGGCCGTCTACAATGTCTGTATGAATTACTATGGGTCTTTAATGGGCAGGTTAATATGCTAGGCCTGATTTCTGCATGGACAACCGTGACATTAATCAGTTCCATGACTCTAATTTAGAGACTTGGGCGATCGATCTCTTATATACAGGGTGATTATAAAAAAACTATCCCGACATATGGGCCCCTAACTATCATACCATTCACAGAAGCTGAATGAAATTTTGGCATAAGATGTTTTGATGTAGGCGCTCAAGAATGATATGGAGAACAACAGTGTCACTCTAACAGTTACGGTTACAGTGAGAAAATTTCGAAAATATCAAATGGCAACACCAAGTTTTTTGTATTGGAATGCGATCTCCTTTATGAAAAACCCTAAATAGCGTTCGAACGGCAACTGTAGCATGAAAATCACCGGCGGTGGATAGGCTAAAAGTGAGGACAACCAATAAGGACAGAGAAGCAGCATAAAATGAAGCATTTTGCTGTGTTTCACAAATTTGACCTTGCGGAGGACTAATCAGGCTGGGATCTCAGCCGAAGAAACGGTGTGACGAATGAAACGAACATTAATGCTCTGGTGCACGGCAAAGTACTTTTTCCTTGCCTAGCTCCGGGGATTTTCGTGCTACAGGTGCCATTCAAACGCTATTCAGTGTTTTTCAATATAGAGATCGCATTCCAATACAAAAAACTTGGTGTTGCCATTTGATATTTTCGAAATTTTCTCACTGTAACCGTAACTGTTAGAGTGACACTGTTGTTTTCCATATCATTCTTGAGCGCATACCTCAAAATACCTTATGCCAAAATTTCATTCAGTTTCTGTGAATGGTATGATAGTTTGGGGCCCATATGTCGGGATAGTTTTTTTTATAATCACCCCGTATATTTTTCTTTATAATTTCACAAGAAAATCAATATAGTTGGCTTGCTGAAAGTCTCGACTGAGGAAGCCTAGCTGGGGAGAGGGTAATATGGTACCGTCCCCACATGCGCCACTATATTCGTCCCGTTTCACGTTTTTCTAATGAAATACATTTTTACTCTCTGTGATTTGTACCAGACTTTTATTTCCAGTCCATTTACCCTTTAAGCGATTTTTAAAATTTCCCTGATCTGCATTATAACTGCAACAGTGGAAATCACTAAACCTTCTTGAAACTGCCATCCAATATTTTTTTTTTGATTTGGTGTGAGCTGTGATAAATGCTTCCCCACCCCCAACACAAAAAATAATAAAAAAAAGGAAAGGAGAAAGAGAAAAACTCCCGTTTTTCTGTTAGTTATGCTGTGCGCAGTAACCCTACACAACCTCGAAGGGGAAAGAAAAACATTGTCTCTTTTCCCCCTTCTGTTAGCGGACTTTCAACAAAAGCTGACTCCACTCCCCCCCCCCCCGGCAGTTGATTGATTGACACGACGTTGGGGGAAAAAGAAAATATGTTATCAGGGAAAGACTGTTCTACAGAGTTACTAGCTGGGCTCGCCAATGCCGAAATACGAGCACTTTAAGAACCCGAGATATTTCGGGATTTCCAACATAAATTGAATCAAGTTAGAACGAGATATGTCGGGATTACCGCTACAAGGGTTTTTTTTTTTTTTTTGGATCCTTACATGTAAGAAAATCAAGACATTGCTAATTGTTGCCAAAAAGGAACTACCCGTGAGGGGAATTTACCAATTTATTCCTAAAATTGTGAAAAATTGTTTCATAATTTTAGGAATAAATTGGTAAATTCCCCCCAGTAGTTCCTTTTAGACAAGAATTAGCAATGTCTTGATTTTCTCACATGTAAGGATCCAAATTTTTCTTTATTTTTCATCGAATTCCTGCAAGTTCTTTGTTAAGGAGTTTAGGGGCCAACTCCGACTTCAGGATAAACTTCAGTTGAGAGGGCATTAGGACGGCCACCTACGATTAACGTTGACGATGTTTGATTACCAGTAGTAAATCCGTCTACCGTTTTAATTACAGTTTATAATATCTGCATTATATATAACCCAAGTTAAATTGATTTCAATCCCAAAATAAAATTTTAGTAGATCCTCAGGCCAATTCCAGGACTACCATTACCAGACGCGGAGCCGGTAGAGAAACTGATATGTGGGGCTCCCTCGTGTTGAGAATAATTCTCCTTTATTTGTTCGAATAATCATTGCTATTTCTATAAAAGAAACATGACTATGTTGTTCTATTTTTGTGAAAAGAAAAAAAAATAACTTTGTTTTTAATATCACTCCGTATGCGGAACTCCATCAAGCGCGGGGCCCCCCTATGTGGTCGAATCTGTCAAACGCCCCCGAGGGCCACTCTGGTCAATTTAATCGAATACTAAATGTTTCATAAATAGCCACGATAGGCATGGTTGTTTGCAGTACAAAAAATAAAATCAAAACAACATGCGCCCCAGAGCCCTGTCTGCTACTACTCCGCCTTGTGTGAGCTATGATGTCAATTCATGACCTCTTGGGACAGTCATGGGTCAGCTAATCAAAGACAACGCAGTCTAATGCCTGAGTGAGACATATTATGTAAAGCACGTGGAGAGAAACAAAAATTTATAAAATTTCCTCCCTCTGTTTTCCTAACAAGGGCTGCGTTCATCTGAAACAAAATCATTCACGTCTAACACCGTCCGGTCAAAACAAAGTTAATGCATGGCAATACCAATCTCTCAGATCACTTATTTGAGTATAAATTGGCCTGGGGGGGGGGGGTTTCTGATGTTAACTAATACTGAGCGATGAAAATTTTGAAAAAGATCAATTCTTTTGGAGTTTCCAGTGTTCAAAATATCCAAGTTTTACAGATAATGCCCTCTGAGATTCACTAATAAATTTAAAACTATGTCAAAATAGGCACACATTTATGGTACGAAAAAGGCATTTTTGCCAAAAAAGTTTGAAAATAGGCAAAAAAAGGCATTTACGACATTTTGCCTGAACTTCCGGGCTTTATTGATGAATATGTTTTAATTTGAAGCCCTGAAAGTTATAGGAGACGTGGGTGATTGCTGCAATCAGGCCCAGATTCAAGTCAAATTGAAATATATATAAATAATATTTCTTTAATTAACGATCAACGACGCGATATCTCGGTCCTGTGTGAATAAAAGCAATACATTCGAGCACTCTCTCCCTTCCTTCGAGACTCTACATTGGTAACCCTATGAAAGAAACTTGTCTTTTTCTTCCTTTCCTTTACTTTCAGCATTATATATCTCTCTTTCTCCCCTTGCTACAGTGTTGGAGGAGTAAATGAAAAATCAGTAGTGTAAAATACGTAGGGGAAGGGTCGCTGGGGGAGGGAGAAAAAGCGGAAAGCTCTCCTCTCACCTCTTTGTCCCCCGTTTCCTCATTTGTAGATAATAACGCTAGTTTTTGAGATTTATCTCTCTTAGTTCAACGGCACGTCATCAAAATTTACTTCCAAAAGCCTGTACGTGAGGTGGGGGGGGGGGTTATATTTTGACGATCAGGTCACACCTGTCAATTCCCGGATCCAGTAGACAATATTTGGCGATATTTTGGGATGATTTGATCAAGAACAGAACAAATGAGGGTTTCTTACCCGCCAAATAAATCTCCAAAGCACGATAATTGGCGATTAAGTATTACGTCTGCATTGAATTTTTTAAATTTAACGATTTGGAAGATGTAATACAAGTTTTACTATTGGCCACTTTTCCTCCTACAAACGGACAGAGCCAATTAGAGAATAAGTTCCAAAAAAGTTCATTCTTGCTTCTCGAAAATTCAATTACAAAAAAAATCAATTGTCGATTGTTACAAAATGCTTGTCTGAAAAAACAGTATTCATTTACATATTGACTGAAGCAGTCCCATCGCTCACAATATTGCACAGTATTTTGTCCCTTCCTGATCCGTCGCTGATTGGCGAATTATCGAGTCACAATTATATAAGATCCCGCCAAATTCTCATAATTCATTCACATATCAAAGGGGGGGGGGAAATATTTTCACTGTCCAAAAAGTACATCATTGCACTGTGGTCACGTGACGGCCTCTTTCACGCATTCCAATATATATACACCATGCCATCATCCGAGCAGGTATCGAGCCTACTTTTTGACTAGAGATATAAACACCAAACGTTTCGCTGAAATCAGTTATAGCCACGAAAGAGACTATCTTTTCCTCGACAATCATATTACAGTGATGAACACGTTAACACTGCCGCCATGTTTTGTTGTTGCACAGCTAGTCAGTTCTCTGTCTGAAAGAAAGGAAAAGAAAAAGAGAAGAAGAAAATTAATCTTCATTAAGACAAATAAATTGATATTAGAATTTCGGTAGCCAATTTCTTTTACAGTTAATTCGCCAATTGCGGAAACTTTTGATCTTATTGAAAGAAAATCAATATTAAAACTCTTGATATTGTAATAATCGATTTTTTCCCAAGACACTTGTACTTGATGCTGGCAACTCTTCAAGTTTATCAACTGAAACTTTTACTTCTTTTGGCGAAATAAAAGTGTGATTGGCTCAGCCCCCTCTCTAGATCAGGGACAGTATCTAAAGGTTGGTTCGGTTCCCTCTAGTCTAGTATCTAAAATTATGGCTCATTTCCTATGCTTTAGGTACTACCACTGAGCTAGAGAGGGACTAAGATGATATTTTAGGCACTAGAGTTAGAGGAACTAAGAAAACTAACTCATTATTTTAGATTCTGCCACTGAGACAGA
Source organism: Pholcus phalangioides (assembly GCF_987345545.1). Taxonomy (NCBI): domain Eukaryota; kingdom Metazoa; phylum Arthropoda; class Arachnida; order Araneae; family Pholcidae; genus Pholcus; species Pholcus phalangioides. Next base: position 10,611,701 of record NW_028301609.1, read on the forward strand.
GGGAACTGAACCAACACTCTAGAACTGCCACTGAGCTGGAGAGGGACTGAGAAAATACTTTCGATACTACCACAGAGCTAGAAGGAACTGAGCCAATACTTCAGACACTGCCGCTGAGGCACGGAGGGAGACTGAGGAGATATTTTGAATATTATCACTGAGCTAGAGAGGAACTAAGAAAACTGAGCCATTATTTCAGATGCCACCGAGGTCAACCACGGGGCATTGTTAGTCTCTTATCCATAGTCCACCCATAAGGGGGGGGGGGGGAGTGGTGGGGTGCAACACCCGCAGGCCCGAGATGAATCCTCTTTTTTTTCCGCTTGTGGGAAATTCTGGACCCTTGTAATTCTACTTTTTAGTGAGAAAAAAACCAGCAGGACTCATCTCAGGTCCTGAGTCCTGTCAACCCCCCATTTCCTTTATGTGTGTTTGTGTGTGGGGGGGGGGGACTGATGAGAGACTGAAAAGACCCGTGGTCGATTCCAGTGCCGAAGAGAAGGCCGATCTCCAGGATGGTGAAACAATTTGTACTTTCTTCTTATAAGCTTCCCCACTTATGTGGGTAGTGTGTGTAACCTAACAAATTGTATTATGAACGCGGAAAGGGAATTCGACAATTACTCTGTATTTTAAGATACATAAATTAACTGGTATTCATCAATTAATTAGTATACATTAGATGTGATTCCACTATGATGCCAATTTTAACCAGTTTAGTGGTTCCACCAGCGGAAAGAATTCAATCCAGAGTTCTCTGTGTATTCTTTCCTCTCTCCTCACCATCGCGAAGCGTTATTGTAATATCATACCGAGAAGTTTTTTTTTCCTTCCCGTTTTTTCCATACTTAAGTTAGTGGTTTTCCCCGCACATATAATGTATCTTTCTACTTTATATACGCAAGAGCGAATGAGAACGGTTATAACCAAGAGAACACGTAGGGTGAGGGTGAAAAAGAACAACCTACTGTATGCTCTCTTACATACGTATGTTTTAAGTATACTATTTTCCCTTTTAGATTTATTTTTTCTTAGTTTTCTTCTACTTTTTCTTTCCCATTATTCCTTTTTCTTACGTGCGGTTAAGTTTGGACAAGGTTACCAGATTTATCGCCGTTTCGCCAAATACAGAATTTGTCGCCGAAAGTTTTTACGTAAATGGGTTAATGTGAGAAGGTTGCTTTTCTTTTCCTGGCGATCAAAAATTTCAAAAAACTGAAACTTACTGCTTTTGTTCTAATGCCGTACTTTGATCAACGATTTGTGAGTGTTGAAATTCTCTGGACTGAGTTTACAGCCGGCAACGGTATAAATGGAGACATCTGTGGAAGAATTACAAAATAAACTAATTTATATAATAATCAATTTATTTGAGCGCAATAATTTTTTTACGCTAGATGATTTCAAATAAATTATATTACGTTCTGGCAGGTCATAGATTTTGGGCGGAAGCTCTTCAAAATAAGAATGGCGAGAAGCTTCGACAGCTGATATTCGATACCTCGGCTGCAGCTGCAAATAAATAAATTTCGGTAAAATGAAATGTTGGATATTGATTTTTTTAATTTACATCGATTAATTAATAGCAAAAAATTAATTAACCTGTAGAAATCTGTGAGCCAATTCCTCGGCTTGGTTGATTTCTTTCAACCTCGGGAAAGTGGAGGTCAGATGCTGCGTCTTGTAATGGCCAAAGTTTTCTGAGGAAAAATAAATATATATACCATTCAAGCAATTGATTAGCTGACTCGTTGATCTGTAATTATATAAAATATTATGTATTTACTTGGCTTGTAGTTCGGCAATTCCGATACTCCGTCCCAAGTTTCTTCCGTCGGGGTCCCAAGTACCTGAAGAATTGCAAAAATGGTAGAAGGTAATGTTTTTAATTTCATAAATATTACATAAACTCATAATTTGTTCAGTACTTTCAGTACTTTTGAGTTAGATATCCATGCAATAACATTGATTTCAATTTTTTATATAAATATTCTCAGGCACGAAAATTAATGTCTCCGTGTTGTCTTTTAATATTCAACCACATAAATTCATGTTGTTTAGGTTGTTTTAAAATTAATTATGGGCCCGTAAAGCACATCGAAGAAATTCCACAGCTTTAATTAAGCGTTTTTGGAAGAAGAAACAGGCAGAAATAGATAACTTAAAGTTCGGGGGGGGGGATCGAAATACTTAGCGCCCCTTAAAAAAGGAAAAAAAATATATATTATATATATATTTTTTCTACGTATATATATTCATTTCTACGTTTCTGTAAATCTAGATTTTTTTATTTTATGAGTCGTGCAGGAAGTCGCCATATTGGTTAACTTACACACGGTTTGTATGTCCCTCAAAGAAAGAAGGGGGAAATCACGTGATCCAAAAAGCGTCATTGAAGAAAACACGGGCAGCGGGTATTATAGCTAGTTTGTTATATTTTCATAGTTTAATCATTATATTTTTATAATTTATTCATTATTTTTCCAGTAATTTGTTCAATATTTTTTAGTTATTTATTCAGTACTTTTTTTCCCAATAGTTTAATCAATATTTTCCATAATTTTTTCTTTATATTTTCATAATTTATTTCTTTATATTTTCATAGTTTAATGATTACAATTTTATAATTATTTATTATTTTTCCGACAATGTGTTCTATATTTTATTAATTCATTTAATTTCTCCGGTAATTTATTAATAATGTATTCATAATATACATTTACAATTACCTATCTATTCATAATCATATTTATAATCGTATTCATAACTTATTCATTCTTTTCCACAATTTATTCAATATTTTTAACAATTTATTCAATATTTTTCACAATTGCTCCCTGGAGCAACAGGGGGATACAAAGCAGATTTTTTTTTGCAATTGCTCCCTGGAGCAATTGTAAAAAAAAAAATCTGCTTTACAAAAACTTACTATTACATGGTTGGTATAATGGTTAATACATTGTATGTCTCCCATGCGATGAAATACAGTCCGCACAACGCCTAGGCATGCTGAGTATCAAATTATCGATCTGATCTTGGGGAAGATCACTCCACTCAGCAAGCAATGCTCTCCGAAGTTCCGGTACACATGTAGGAGGTGGTTGACGGGCTGCAACTCGTCGGCCAAGCATGTCCCACACATGCTTTATCGGATTCAAGTCAGGTGGAATGCTGGCCATTCCATACGGGTTATATCCTTAGATTTAAGGCATTCGTTTACTATGTTTGCTCGGTGAGGACGGGCGTTGTCATCCATAAACACAAATTCTGCGCCCATGGCACCCCTAAACAAACGTACATGTTGTTCCAGAATGATGTCCCGATAAATTTGGGCTTTCATGGTTCCGGTTTGAACATGCAGATCTGTTCTGGAACCCAGTATAATTCCACCCCAAACGAGCAATGCTGCACCACCGTAACGGTGTCGTTCAATGATGTTGTCTTGGTGGTAACGGGTACCTGGCGTTCTCCATATGAAAGTCCGACGTGAATCAGACTGCAAGCTAAACCTGGACTCGTCGGAAAACATCACACAAGCCCACTGTGACGATGTCCACATTGCATGTTCTCTACTCTAGGCTAATCGCTGCCGATAGTGAGTTGCCGTGAGCAGAACACATCTGACAGGCCTGCGAGCATATAGACCAATATCTCCCAAACGTCTGTGCAAGGTTTGCCTTGAAACTGTGGTACCCGTGGCTGCAGATAGCTGACGAGACAGGTCGGATGCTGTGCTCCGTCTGCTTCTTTTGGCAGTTACTCAAATACCGGTCTTCATTCGGCGTTGTAACTCGGGGGCGACCTTTACTGTAACGTCTACTGACATTTCGGTTATCTTGGAATCGTTGCCAAACCCTAGAGATGACACTTTGGGCAATTCCAAGTTCCTCGGATACTTCCATCTGAGAACGCCCACATTCCAGGCGGCCGATAATTCTACCACGTAAAAAAACATCCACATGCCTCTCCTGTGTCATAACTATTCGCTTATGGCACTGAGCGCCTTACAAAACTCTTGTGAACAATTTTACTTCTTTGCCACCATTCCTTATCTACCCCCCCTCTTACACTCTCGTCATTGTGACGTACTATCGGCATCAACTGGTGGCTTCCTGAAATTTGCATATCATTCTTGCAGATGTGTGTGATAATTCTACAGGTGAAACTTTTACTTCAGATTTCGATTTCCGTGTGATTCTGAATTATCCTTAATTTATGGACATGAGTGTATTTGTCCGCTTATTGTAAGCAAACGCACCTTTCCGTAGGATAAATTATATTCCCCATGTATATTTCCAAAATAAAAACAAACGTGCGTCCGTGTCATCAGCACGAGTGTCAATAACCTCTAAAATTACATTTTTAAAAGCGTAAGCGCCGAGGCGAATAAGCCGTAGGTCGAGAAATACGGCATTCATAATAACATTCCCGATTAAAAAATTTTTTTCAATATTATCGGTGATTAATGTATGAACTATTGTACCTTGAATATCTTGTCGAGCTGATCCATGGTATCCTTTATGCCCTGGAATGCGGCTTTTCCTGTGATCATCTCGACGAATATACAACCGACACCCCTGTCGAGAAAAGATTATCGAAAAATCCCGTAACTGATATGCAAATATTATGTAAATAATGGTAATTGAAAAAAAAATATGTTTCCATAGCGAGTATTCAGTTTTGATTATCGACGATTGGCTCGGATATTACATAAAACAATACGAGAGAGAGCAACAAAAATTTAATAATCAATAATTATAAAATATTGGATGATGATAAATAATGAATGATAAATTAATAATTTCATTACCACATGTCTAAAGATGTTGAGTAGTTTCTAGAACCAAGGAGAACATCTGGAGGGCGATACCATAGAGTCACGACTTCGTGTGAAAATGTTCGGCTCGGAACCGATTTAGCTCTTGCCAGACCTTACACGAAAATATTTATAAAAATTATACACACATTAAGAAATTATTACTAAAATAATTTATTTATTATTAATCGCTCTTTTAGAATGTTAAAAAAACGAATTAAATCAAACTAATGAAGAATAATAAGTTTTTCTTTATGATAAGAAATTGCTGAACACGTAAAAAGAACTTTTCTCGTAAAACTGTTTAATTACAAAAATTTTTAAATTAAAAATCTTTAAAATTAAATATATTAAAGTTTTAAATCAAATACATTTTAATTCTAATATTTTCGGTGGATTTTAAAATCAAATATTTTCATGTAGTGGTGGACCTTTTATATGTCCAGGGGGATACAATATTTAGCAAGAGTGGTGGGGGCGTAAAATGTCCAAATTTATTGTCAAAAACGGCTATTTTACCGTGTTATTTTGTAAACAAATATGCATTACGGAATTTTAGATTTTCTGAAAGTCTAAACTGCTGTATTTAGAACTGTGACATACTTCCCAGGTTCGATAGTAATGCTGTGCATTTGACACATTAAAAGGGCCAAAACTGTTGTTTAGGTCTATGATTTCATATGGGTTACATATATCGACAGGCCAATTAGTACATTCAAAATGTATACGTAATTACAGAATTTACAGAAATGCTAAGAAAACACCTTAATGGAAAAAATAGTTTTAGAGTTATTGATAAAAATAATATCATAATTATTGAAAATTTATAATTAATGAAAAAAAATAGTTACGGAACTACTTATACAAATAAGTTCAAAATTATTAAAATTACATTGATAATTCATGAAAAAAATTAAGATTTTTTTTTTGAAAGAAATAATTTTACAAATAATGAAAATTTAAAATTAATAACAGGGAGAAAAAATTTAAAATAAGTGAAAAATAATTTCAGATTTAGGGAGACAAACTTCAGATTTAATAGAAAAAAAATTGATTAAAGAAATTAATTAATTAAATATTGAAAGGAATTTATTTGAAAATAAATTAAAATTAAAATTTAATGAAAGAAATAAATTCAGAGAAAATAAAAGTGTTCACAATAATTTGCACATCGCCGTTTAATAACCGATAATGCCACAGCATGAATTGGTGGCCCGCGGGCCTCGTGGAAAGTACAATTTCTAAAGTAATATCCCGTACTATCTATACCTGCAAAAATCTGAAAGGTTGAACGCCCCAGATATAGACGCTTTCCTCGAACAGGCGTGCTCTGATTCTTTCTTGTGATTGACCGACTAAACTAGTGACGGGCAAACTACGGCCCGCGAGCCAGATGCGACCCACCAAAGGATTCCACCCGGCCAGCTAAAGTGTTTCGGTAGAAAAGTATCAACAAACATACAACACAATAAATACCTAGGGTGACCATATTTCCTTCATAAAAATACGGGAAACGGGAAATCGTAATCTATGTGGGATATCACAAACTATCGGGGAAAAAATTATCCAACGGAAGTTGAGTTGCTAATTGTGGCCAAAAATAATTTTTCAAAGAAAAGTATATTTTCCAAAAAAATTGTCAAAGGCAAGTAAAATTGCCAAATAATCGTTAGAATTGTTGAAAAATACCCAATGGTGGGAAGTAGGGAGCTTCCACACGAGTGAAGATTTATAAGTCATCAAACAGAACGTATGTGTTTGACAAATATGCGAGATAAATATGTTTATATGACTGTAGTATTATGATATTAATTCATATTATATGACAATTATGAATTTATGAAAAAAAATATCAATTCTTGATTTCAAAAATCCAAGAATTCTCCATTAAAAATAAGAGGAAAAACGGGAAATTTTATAAAAAAAAGTTGGAACGCCTGAAATTATCCGGAAATCTACCGTAAAATACACATGTTGTGGATAAAGGCTTCTGGCCCGCGAGCGACAGAAATACAGAATATCTGGCCCGTAGACAGAGAAGTTTGCGCACCACTGGACTAAACCAACACGTTATATTTGTTCAAGCAATTATGAGCGAGAAAGTTCCTCCCGTGTATTTTCCTTTTGACTTGTCACGTGTTTGCTTTAAGATTCGTTCGAATCCAGTAAAGCCAATACATTAAAAATATTGACGACTTAACGAAAGACATTTTAGCCGGGAATCGTTCCCGTAAGAATAAACTTGAAAGGCCAAATATATTCTCGACCTAACCTAAAAGAATGGATTTTTTTTTGGGGGTTGGAATTGCATTTCGGGATGCCTTAATGAGAAAAGATTGGCTGTTTGGGCGGCTTCCCCCACAGGGTCCCTAGAGAAGAAGATAAAGGGAAAGTTCAATAAAATGGGGAAAAGATCGAATTTTTAAAATAGGATTCCACATTGGGGAAAGAGTGAAATACGTTGAGAAAAAAAAAGATCCAACAAAAGGGGATTCAATTTCCAAGTTATCGCAATTTTGTTTTAAGAAAATTCACATAATATTTCAATAATATTTCATATAATGCAAAATGTCTAGAATTTAAAAAAAAATTAGATGTTATCTTTTCGATGAAATGCTTCTGCTGATTTCTGAAAATACATAATAATTTCATAAAAGCCATCATTTTCACATTTTCTGACGTAATAAAATTACTTTAAAGTGAAGAAAATTATGAAAAATAATTATTTTAATGTAATTCGAACAATTTTTATATATGCTTCCTATTTTTAAAAGATCAATCGTTTAATACATTTTCATTTAATGAATTAGAAATTTCACGACGCATCTGCTGTATTCATGATCGTAATTCAATGAAAAATGTTCACAAAAAATTATAATTTTGTAATACACGCACATGTAATGACGATTGCACAATTTAATAATTAATCTCACCGAAATCGGCCAGCTTCAATTCCCCCATTTCACTTATCAATAGATTTTGAGGCTTGAGATCTCTGCAAAAATTGAATAAATTGCATTTCACGTGTTCATTTTTCAAATATACATTTCAATGTTTGATTAAAAAAAAGGCAAATAAGAAATAATTGAACTTATTGATCAACTCATTAATGTCACATATTGCACCTTTTCGAGTAAACGAATCAGATTTTTGAAATTCAATCCAATTTTTAATTTTTGGTTGATAAATTTGATCAAATAAATTATTCCAATTTACTTTTTAATGTTATCGATTTTTTCTTCAAATTACTGATTGGTTAGTGCTGATTTATTTATGCATTGTTTTCCTAAATTTAAATTAAAATACACACGATATACTAAAATACTTTTTTCAAATGAACTAATCATCGGTTAATTATTTCTAAAAATCACGTGAATTTATAAGATTGAAATTTATTTTGTTTTTAAACATTTTTTTTCACAAATTTTGACTTTTTCAGTGCCTTTTAAGTAAAATTTTCAATCGTTTTTTTTCAATGAACTTCCATATTGTGTTAAAAAATCACAACAAAGATACTTATTTGCTAAAAAATTCATACTCATTAACATTTTAAAGACCAAGTTAAGAATAACTTCCATCAAACTCATTAAAAATTTGAAATTCTTATGTGACATTTTTTTTTTTTAAATCCATTATTACTTATATTTCATAAAATTTTACACTAAATTTAACGAAGTTGCTTGTTTTTACATAGGCTTGAAACAAATAATATTTTGTTTGCTTTCTTTGGTGCCGTTCAAGTATTATGTCAGCAAATTTTTAGCCATTTTTGACCCCCTCTCATGTCGGCAAATCTCTGAACCCCCCACTTGTCAGCAAAATTTCATCAGCTCCGCCCCTCTGAATCCTAACGCATATTGGTGGAATCAGAGACATACACGGGATGGGGGGCGCACGAACCCCTTCTCCCCTTATGCCCCCCCCCCGACGATCAAAAAATTATTTTTTTTTACCTGTTATAATAGCCAATTTCCGTTAATTTTGATGCTATTAGGAGGCTATGAACTTAAAATTTATCGTTAATAAATTCATTGCGGCTCACCCTCTAATCTATATAATGATGAATCGCATAAAGGCCCTTGGTCCGCGCACCAAATATGCCCTGGGGGGTAATCTGATGCAGCCTGCCCTTCACAAACCTAATTTTGTAAAAATGAACTGAGCGACGCATTTACAGATAGCTTAAGTGACCCGTGGTACAATTCCAGAGCATCTAAGCGGTCCGTGGCACATTTTCAGATCACTTAAATGACTCGGGACACAGTTCCAGAACTCTTAAGCGGCCCGGACACATTTCCAGATCACTTGGATCCGCGAAACATTTAGAGATCACTAAAGTGGTTCTGTAGGGCACTTATCAATAGGAGAAGGAGGATGTTACTTCAAGTGCCCACAAACTATCGAGAGGTTTCTCTCGTTTTTGGCGCACCGAGTAAGATGCCATCAAGAATATTTCATATCTTCATAAAGGGTGGTTGATGACGTAAGCATCATCCAACCACCCCCCCCCCTCCCCCTTGTAATCAAAAGTCAGCAAATCGGAACCCCTTCCATCGATGCCGACGTAATACTTGAATGACCCCTTTCTATACTTTGCATTTAGTTCTTTGATTAAATTTACTTGAAGTTTAACATTAATTTAAGGTATAATTTTTTTATATTATTTTTACGTATATCAAATGTAGTAATGGAAGCATAATAAAGTATAGACATATATTAAAACACTTGAATATTTACCAATATGTATCATATTTTTTAAAAATTATATGCATTTAGATAATATCAATTTATATTACGCATGCTCAACCTTGACCTGCGGGGCTAAATGTGGTCCCCGGAGTCATCTGACGGGGCCCGTGAAATCAAACGTAACTTTGTAAAAATGAACTAAGCGGCACACGAACAGATCTCTTAAGTGAACCGCGGTGCAGTTCCACATCATTCAAGTGGCCCGCGGCACGATTCCAGATAGCTCAAGTGACCGCAGCGCATTTAAAGAACACTTAAGTGACTTGAGGCACTGTTCCAGATCTGCGAAGGAGGCAGCGACGCATTTTCATGTTACTTAAGTGACCTGTGGCACAGTTCCAGATCACTCAAGCGATTACGGCACACTCATAGATCACTTGAAAGGCACATCCCGGTGTAATCCCAGGTCACTTCAGTGACTCGCGATATAATTACGGACCATTTGAGTGGCCCGCGGCATATTCAAAGATCAATTGAGTGGTCCACTGGCGCAATCCCACGTAATTTAAGAGCCGCCGCAGGTTTACAGATCACTTGAGTGGCCCGCAGCACAGTTCCAGAGTACTTAGCGGCGCACATTTACAGATGACCTAAGTGACCTGCAGCGCTGTCCCGGGTCACTTAAAAAAAGCCCCGTTTTCAAACCAATGAAGTGGCGCGCACTCTCCCGAAGGTTGAGCGCCTTGATTTAGATAATATCAATTTCTAAATTACTTAACTAATTCTAAATTACATGACATTTTTTTATTTGCACATACGGCATTACCCATTATGAAGGACCCGTTCAAGTCTTAAATTAGTTCTTTCATAAATTTTTAAATTTTTTTTATATTAAATGATATTTTATTGAAAATATAAAAATAATCATCATAAAACCCTGTAGGTAACTCCACGTTTGAAATCTTTATGACAACTTTAATTAAATTTTATTAGCATTTCAATATCAATATTTAAATTTCCATTAAATAAATTTATGACCATACACTACATTCAACGAAATTGGAAGACTTGAGAAAATTCGTACATTGTATTTTCCGCTTTGTTACATGTTGAAATAAAATAATTTGCATGATCAGGAAAATAAAAGCAAAATGGAATTTGAATTTCCCGTTTTCACGAAAGAAAATTGAATGTATATGAAAAAGAAAGGAACACGTTAAAGTTTCAGATGTTTCTGACACAATGAAATATGTGTGGAAATAAATCAATTTTTTTTTAGTAAATTTTTCAATTTTTCAGTGCACGGTATTTGCCAGGATAAAAAGCGCTTTGTCTTTTCCGAAACGGCTTATAGACAGGAGAAGAAAAAAATTACATGAGGAATTTTGGAGTGGAAAATAAATAAAGGGAGCATACGTTATGTACATGTATAAGAACAAATATAAAAATAAGCCAAATTCTCGAATTTATGGAAAATTGCCAAAAAAAAAAAAATCGTATTTCTTTATTTCATATTTCCATTCAAAATTCCTATAGACGTCAAAATGGATGCTGTTGTAGAATTTGATTCCTTTTGAATGGCATTTTCGCAGAAATTTCGGTCAGCGTATGGGCAAATTTGGCTAGACGTGTCAGTTGACTGACGTTGCGTTTACGTAAACGGTTTGTATAAAAAAAAATTTAAGTAATTTTCATATATATTTATTCATGTGTCAACTATTTTTGGGGAATTAAAAGTTCTAAATAATGTCATTTTTGAAATAAAATTGGGAAAATGGATATTTATTTATGCTTTAATAAATTTTCAAAAATTTTATCTTGATTTTCAATTTTGAATTTTTTATTTTCTGTACATGAACAGAACTGAATTAATAAAATATATTACTTTTTTTTTTTTGGTGAATAGTGCATGGGGTGTCTTGGAATAGTAGTTACTTATTACTTCAATTTAATGAAATTTTACTAAAAATTTATTTTTCAAAAAGTTTATTAATTTAAAAGAAAAAAAACCAAACTGTCAGTAAATTAAGCACAGTTTCTGTAAGCTTATCGAATACAAAATGTTTTTCCAAGTCGTCCGTAACCATATGAATGTAAGAAAAATTTAAAAAAAAACGCAAAAATTTCAAAGATAAAGTTATGGAAAAAATTACGAAGATAAAACTTTTGAATAATCATGAAGATAAAATTTTTTGAATAGTTATAAATGCGGAAATTGTGAAAAAAAAATCATAAACTTGTGAAATATAGAAAAACTAGGACTATAAAAATTATAGAAAAATTACAAAAATGAAAATAATACAAAAAATTGCTAGTATAAGAACATAAGTAAATCATGAAAACATAATTGCAGAGAAATCATGAAAACATAATTGCAGAGAAATCATGAAAACATAATTGCAGAGAAATCATGAAAACATAATTGCAGAGAAATCATGAAAACATAATTGCAGAGAAATCATGAAAACATAATTGCAGAGAAATCATGAAAACATAATTGCAGAGAAATCATGAAAACATAATTGCAGAGAAATCATGAAAACATAATTGCAGAGAAATCATGAAAACATAATTGCAGAGAAATCATGAAAACATAATTGCAGAGAAATCATGAAAACATAATTGCAGAGAAATCATGATGTAAAACCAGGAGCGGAGCTAGGGGGAGTGGGGCATTTGCCTCGGGTGGCAAAATTCAGGATGGCGACAGTTTTAGGAGGGAACAAAGAACACCGTTATAAAATTATCGAAATTTAAAGTTGTGGGGGGGGGGGCAAAGGCGCTTTTGCCCCAGGCGGGAAATACTTTAGTTACGGCCCTGTGTACGACTACTTTTAATGTAGATCGATAATAAATATGAAATTTTTTTTTTATATAAACGGTGACAAGAAATTGAACCAACCTGTGCAATACTCTTCTCTGATGACAATAAGCCAAACCACGTAACAACTGGAACAAGAACAACTGAAATAATAAGAAAAATAAATATGTAATTAGAAATGAAATTTTTTTTTGAATAAAATATTGCTTTTGTGTAATAATTTGCATGGATACCATCATACATGAAAAACATAAAAATTATACTACTTGCGAAAACCGTTGCGTATGAGCAACTGTTGTTGGATCTCAAATTATGAGAGTGAATCGTTGGATAATTGGAACTTCTATGTCTCAATGGTTAAGAGTATTGTTGGATTGTGAGGGCAAATAGATGGGTCTGCTGTTGGAATTCAGATGTGAAGGGGAGCTTTTGCATATTGCAAAATTAGCTTGCACAAATTGAGTACAGTATAACTTATATTTTCCTTGATCCCAATCGTGAGAGCTGATTGTTGGATCTTAATTGTTGAAGGAATTTTTTGGATCTTAAATTGTGAATTGGAATTTTTCGGATCTTAGTTGTGAATGGGAGTTTTTCGGATCTTAATTGTGGATGGGAATTTTCCGTATCTTAATCATGAATTTGAATTTTTCGAGTCTTAATTGTAAATTAGAAAACATGAATGAAATTGTATGAAAAATCCACAATTGAACTAGATTCATGATCAATATTGTTGGAGTGAAAATTAATCATTGTTGAACCTTTCAATCTTTGACGAGGAAAAAGCATTATTCGTTATGCCATATTAAATTAAAGTTATGCAATTATTTTTTCTCTAGCAGTTACGAAAACATCTCAAAAAATTTATAACATAATACTAAATTAAATATTTGACGTTTCACCTTGACATTGTTAGGATGAAGACCTCCAGGATGCATCTCCATGTATTGACTGAGATCTGTATTCTACAAAAGATTCACAAACAGATATTCATAATACAAATAAATACTATCAAAATTAATTTCAATACAATAAATATATTACAGAACATCGATAATAAAAACTTTGCAATAAATCCATTCCTAGACCAACATAATGAATCCACCTATAGCGATCAATAAACATATTATACGAGGTCTTTGAAAAATAACGGTGAGGAAATAACTAAAATGCAGAGAGAAGGAGATAGCATAGAAAAAATAGGATATCCAGGATCCTTCCCAATATTGCCGATTGTCAACGAAGTTATAACTAATTGATCTTTTCCTAGAGAGCGTATCGTTCCTTTTCTGTTCTTAACTTCCATTTTTCCTATTTTTTTTCCTCTCCTTTATATACGATAGAATTCCCAGAATACGAAAAAAATATATATAGGAGAGGATCGGGAAAAACGGGAAGAATGAATGAATGAGTCTAGAAACCGGGAAATAACAAAAGGAAAAAAAACCGGGAATCTGCTAAGAATAGGAAAAAAAAAACCAAAAAACGGGGAGCGTGTAATCGAGCGCCCGTGAAGTTGTTATTGCCTTATTCTCCCCCAAGAAACGAATATTCGCTTTCTTCTTATCCATGCAATAAATATTTCGGGCAAACTCCCATACTTATCAGTGTATACAGAGTGTTTCGAAAATGCGTACAGGGTGATGGAAAATTTTTCTGGTCAATTTTTAGAGGATGGTTGAGGAAAACCACAAATAGTGGGGGTTTTTCCATAGAATGTAAGTTTGAAGTGCTTCGTTCTGGCGATGTTCGCCACTGTTTTGTTCAGTCGATGATATCATTCCTGTGAATAAACGTGCTCGTGTTCGTTCTGTCCGAGTTTTCGATGACGTGCCTCTTCTTGGATTCGGAGAATGAATACATAGGAGCTGTGTTCAAAAATTGTACACACAGAGCACTTTATACCAGACTATTGCTGTCCATCTCACAGCAATAACATTTCTGTTTCCAACTTCGAGGAGCAAATGCGAGCCGATCTCTCCACAAAACAAGTCTCGCCACAGAGAGCAAGCGGCCTACAACGATACAATTATTCAATCATTGAGCTTCACTCATAGAAAGGAAATTGATGACAGATGGCAGCACTACACAGAAACAAACTTCACAGAAGGTTGACTACATTACACGAATATTCAAACATGTACCGATTCGTTAGAAGTTCTGCAGAGGAATATGGACGAGGTGCATGTGTGGTTCGGTAGTGGTAGCAGTAAAATTTCCGGATACACTTATCCTTCGATATCGCTGAGATGCGAAGCGAGTAGCATTCGGTTCTTCGATATCAATGTCCAGCTCACATAATTCCTGGAAGCACAAAACGGTACGTGCCTCTTGTAAACATTCCTTATGAGAAATGTCTAATGAATGGGCGCATGCCGGACCACACTGTGTGACTATATCACGGCTCTAAAATATTTTTTGATATCAAGGTTATGGGTAAAACGCTTCTTTCCCTGATTTATGCTGTTTCCTTTTTCCTTGCGAGTTTTCTCCTTTTTTTAATTCAAATATCTCAGCGAATATTCAACTTGGAAACGGAATTTCGTTTGTTGGAATCAGGAGAGACAGGGCAACAACTTTCTAGTTGGCATTTTGAGCACAGGGTGCCCGTATAAAAAGTTAATTTTATTTTGATAACAATACAACCCCTTGCAATACGAGGGTTACCATATTGCAAGTTATATCAGATATGACTTATCTGAGGTCTACATGTTATTTGGATACTTTTTCTAATTAGAAGAATGCCTCTAAGATGAACGGTTCGCCCCCATACATCGTCCATGACTAAAAAATGTTTAATTTTGACTTCCCTGCAACACAATTCAAAGTTCGCCCAGAATACTGGATGTACGAACACAGCCAATGTCAGAAAACCCTAAAGCCGCATTTCAATATTAATTCAAAAAACAAAAACAAAAATACCGATAAGAAATTTTGAAAACAAGGGGAAATAAAATTTTTGAATAAATATTTATCAAATTTATACACATTTATAAACACGCATGTATAGGAAATGAATATTAATATCATTATGAATGTAATATTATTTCTGTATTCACTAAAAAGAAAAACATGAATATGGAATATTAACTATATGACTATTCAGCAAAAAAGACGGATATTTTCCGCTGAAAATATTCGTTCCTGTTTCCCAAAGGAATCGTTTTTTATTTGCTGGAAAGCCATATTGAATTATTCATGTAGAAAAATACCGATAAATCCTCTGAATTTTTGTGTTATTGCGAATGCACTTCTTCCTCGCGCTTCTTTACTGCATCATAAAGAACACGTGGCGCATTATTATCATTCGATTGTCCCAATTGGATAGTTTCGATATTCAATTCCTTTCATAAAATTCCGAAGCGGGGGCGGGTGGAACGCATCACTAGGGCGAAAACGCCATTATAAAGTATAACTTTTTTTAAGATTTCGGTCATCGTTATGGTGGACTTTTTGATGTAAGATGCTATGAATTTTATGATGCTATGAATCCTGATTTAACAAAGAAAATGCAATGAGGAAATTGAATGAGGCTTGTTTATGTGTTTTTTGCCATTTGATACCACTGTATGTTTTACTAAAACGTGATAGTTTAACTGAAGTCACGTGACTAGTTCCATCTGATAAGACTAGTCCGACAGTTATTCATTGTTGAATTGAATTTTTTTTATTATTCCCTCCGAGGGCCGTTGTACAATTTACCGACTGTAGGGCTCTGGTCGACTGGTGCATTTTGAAGTTTCCTAAATTCAATGAGCGAATGCGAACTGGCTTTCTCGTTGAGAATATATCCTCAAAGCAGTCGCTATACCCGTAATATTCTAAAATAAATACATTCATTTTAACATTAAATTGCCAATTACATTAATCGGGCAATGCTTTTCACAGTAATAGTTTCACCGAAGCGCTTTGTTAGAGCAATACTTTGCTGTAACAACACGTTCTCTGCAATGGTTTGTCGCAACAATATTTCTCCATGACACTTTTCATTATAATGCTTTCTCTCTCGGCAGTGCTTTATCACTATACTTTGATCACAGTATTTTTCCTAGCAATACTTGTTCTGCGTTGCTTTTCATAACGGTACTGTAGCCATATTTGCTTTTCACAACAATACTTCCACCATATTGATTTTAACTAAACAGTCCATATCAAAGCCTTGTAGCAACAATACTTTCCTCGCAATGTTTTGGCAACAATACCATCATCGTAGTGTCTTAGCCACAATACTTTATCAGCAATGCTTTGCACTATAATACTCTTTCACTATAATGCTCTGTCACAATATTTTCTCGGAAACACTGTGTCACAATATTTGTTATCGCAACACATTTCCCAACAATACTTTCATCGCAATCATTTCCACAATAAGGCTTTCACGTCATTTCTTTTTTGCAACAATACTGTAACCACATTGGTTTCCTACCTTCTTAGCAATGATTTATAGCAACAATACTTTCATCGTAATGTTTTGAAATGACTACTTTCTTCGTAAGCTTTATCACAATTCTTTTCGGCAATGCTTTGGATTCGTATTTATTATTGCATTACTTTTAGAAACAATAATTTTTCATCGAAATTATTTTCCCAAAAGTACAGGGGTGCTTCGTCCTAGATGTATACTTCCAATTAGAAAAAGCATCCAAATAACATGTAGAACTCAGACGTGTCATTCATGTTGCAAGGGGCTGCATAACCATTAAAATAAAAAAAATTAACTTTCTACACTGTACCCGTGTGCCCAAAACTCCGATTACAAAGTTGTTGCACTGTCTCTCTTGGTGCCAACTAAGAAAATCCCACATTTCTCAATGCAATATTCACTGAGATATTCGAATTCGAAAAACGGTGGAAAGTTGGGAAAGAACAAAATTAAATGCGGGTAAAACGGTTTACCAGTATTTAACGCTGTTTTTTTCCAACTTTCCTCCGTTTTTCGAATTCGAATATCTCAGTGAATATTGCACTTGGAAACGTTCATTTTTTTTATTCGCCTCAGGAGAGACAGGGCAACAACTTTTTAACTGGGTTCTTCAGCACGGGGTATCCATACAGTATGTACCCTAAAATCAACCGTTCGTCAGTAAAATGCCATACGTCCTGTTACCTATGGACCCCCGTGTTAGGAGCTCTGTCGCAACAATACTTTCCACCAAAGTATTTTGTCCGTAATAGCTCAGCAACGATACTTTCTCAGCTGCGTTTTTGCAATAATGTCCCTGCAACTATATTTTTTAGAAAATTCATTTCCAACCATAATTCCTCCTGCATGTTTTCGCAATAATAATTTATGAAATTTTTTTGCAAGTTACAAAAATACTTTTTGAACGTTGCTTCCACAGAAATAGTTCTACAACGAAATGGTGATAGATCACCTTTGGGGCTGTACACTCGTGTTGTGCGTGGTACACGCACACACGTACCCTATTTCCAATAAGGTAATTAGTGAGAAAAGATGGAATTTACTCACCACATATTCGAAGACGAAGGTCAGAGTCTCTCTCGTGTGGATTATGTCGTGAAGAGTCACGATATTTGCGTGTTTAAGACCTCTCAGCAGTGAAGCTGATTGGAGGAGAAAAAGAACGTCTATCAATTTTTTAATAATTAAATTATAATGAACCAACTTTTAAAAAACATTGAATTGAAACATTATACTGTTCAAAATTGTACATTAGTTATGTACCTTCTCGTATCGCTGTGAATGGTGTACCTTCTTCTGGTTGGAGTCGGATCTCTTTCAAAGCGACCACTTTGTTGTTAAGTCTGCAAAAAATAATTACGATCGGTCTTAATTGCAATAAGTTAATTATTTTTATTTTTTTTTTATGATTTGAAACTTGAATATGCTGTATAATCAGCATATTCAAAAATAAAAAAATGTTGAGCAATGGAAGAAAAAATTATTGTATGAATGCATCATTAAAAAAAGTATTGATTATGTATTAGAGGTTACAAAAAATGAAAAATATTTTTGAAAAAAACTAAATTTGTCTTTACACATGTATCAACACACCTTCAAAAAACGTTGAATGCTTTTAAATTTTAAATTTTATAAACTCAAAATTATCAAGTTTCAAAAATTCTATGAAAGGTGAATTGAAATCGAAGAAAAAGTTTTGCAAATAAATGAAAATCAATTTAAGGCAACTGACTGTTTTTAAAAACACTGTGATTTTCACAAAACAAGCGAAGTTTTAATCCAAATACAGTATGAAATTAGAAAATCCAGTGAAATTTCTGGAATATCTCTAAAACATTTTGAGATATTCTAAATTATGTCTTCAAAATTGGATCATTTTCAGTACTTACGGCAGACATTGTACAATAAAAACCACAGAATTTATATTAATAGTTTTGATACTGTATGTTTTTGTAATTGTTATCTGTGCAGTGCACTAAAAGTTTTAAGATACATATAATATTCTCTGAGATATGGCAGTTTTTTTGAAATAATACCTGAATTTTCACAAAGAAATTAAATTTTTTTTATTCAAACTGCTGTAAAATATTAAATTCTTAATATATAGCCACAGGATCCTCCTTCATTGCACAGTGAATGTTATTTGGAATGCTGTCACTTTGTGAAAAACATGTATGGAAACAAAAAGTTTCAAAAAAATTATCTAATTTTATTGTAAACTAAAAAAAATTTATTATAAGAAAAAGTATGCATGAGTGTAAATAATTCAATTTTAAAAACTGTGGAAAATATAAAATAAATAATTTACAAAATTCGATTCAAAAATGAATGAATAGTAAAAAATACCATAAACATACTTTCTCAATTGATTGGATTGTAAAAAAACAATTAAATACAGTAAAACCTTGCTATTACGATACTCTATATAACGATAACTCATAAGACAACCATGATATTCTTTATGGGCATTGTATATTATTTTATCATGTGTATATATTGTTTATAATTTTTGTGATTGTGTTTTTAATTGGATTGAGTGTTTTCGAAATGTATGACATCCATATTTGTTACGGGCATCTTTTTCTCAGCCACCTCGTTGGGCATTTTGCCTGTTGTGGCGTTGTATTTGTATTTGTATAGCTCTCTCTACAACAATATTTTTTCACATCTTGAAGGTGACAAGTAATCACTCTAATGATAAACTGCCGTGTCTCTTGATATAACGATAATCCTTCTAAAACGATTTTTTTTCTTGGTCCACAGAGTATCGTTACATCGAGGTTTCATTGTATTCATTTTAGAAAAGGCTCTTTCTAAGTATAAATATATCTAGAAAGAAATACGGTGTAACATAGACACCATCTTGTAGTACGAGAACTACAATACTTTTCGATTGTCGAGAGAAAAACTCGATTTTCTTATTGTATTTTCATACACTATAGGATATTTCTTCACGCGTATTCTGCAACACAAGCCATTTTTTCCCATAGAAAATAAAATCACAAACAAACATGAATTTAGACACACCGAGAGGTTTACTGATTTCCTCCCACACAACATCGTATCGTGTTCAAACACTCGGAATACCTTACGAGGTTGCAAAAAACTGCAAAAAAAAGAAGCAAATATCGAACATTGTTATGGAGAATATCAGTCTCGAGAAAAAAAATATCTATAAATATTTTCAGCCACGTGACAAATGTAGTGCAAGGCAAGTGATAGGTTCCTGGGTTCTGTACGCATAATCGGTTTGCTATCCACGTACACAACAAACGCTTTCCGTGGTAAAAAAAATGTTTTATATGGATGACATTTTTTTTTTTGGCAAGATGACAACGCATTGAAATACGGAACGCATTTTTCTCGAGATATTCGGTTAGAAGAAGTAAAGTGAGAAAAACTAGAACCTGAATCGAGTGGATGGAAATATCGACGAACTGTGAATCTATTTTGTTTCTTAGCTGAGGTGGAAAAGGTCCATGCATGTCAATGTGTTTTGCGGCGCATGTGGCGCAGTTGATTGAACAGAAAATATGAGATTTGTTTTCGAACATAGACAACGTTAAGTTGATGAAATGTTTTATTTATATAGCGTATTCAGAATATATATGTTACGGTAAATGTGATAAGTTGGTTATTATACATAATATCTGAATATCTGGTTATTATTTGTACTTACCAATCATCACAGGCACCGGAACATAAGGGCTGAGGCCATTCGATCTCCCCCCGCCAAATAAATTTTGTGAAGGGACTGAACCCCCCCCCCAATAATTTCTGAAAAAACAATGCAATGCACATTCCTCCTCCTGCGTACGCGCTTGAGTCCCGTATATACGGAACGACCAGCAAATTTCAGCCCCCCCTCCAATGTTTTCTTCACGTCGACGTCTCTGCCATTCGTCTTGGTAAGTGTGATAAATTTATCACTTTCACCGCCGAAGATACATTATACACAAGCGTCGTTGGTAAAATTGATATAAATACTTGAAATTTATCTCTTTTATCTGTGATTATGCATAATACCCAATTGCAATTGGTGAATTTGATAAATATGAAAAAATTCCAAATGACTCTAGTATGTGTGATGAATACAGTCGGGCACTGATATAATGATAATAAGTTTAGTGATTGTACCCCGATATAATGATACGATACGATACATGTATGAATTATCATGTACAGCAGTGTTTCCCAAAGTGGGAAATATTGCCCCCTGGTGGGAGATGGAATTGTCCATAGGATCCTATGGGCATGCGGGGCGATGAGAGAAAAATTTCTGAAGGGGCCGATGGAACAAAAAGTTTGAGAAACTATGATGTATAGTAAGTGTATCATATAATACGATTTATCATGTTTACCAACGATGTGACGCTAGGTATTGTGCAGAGTCGCGAGTAAAAGTGATAAATTTAGGAAAATTTATCAAATTTACAAACGACACTTGGGTACTATGCATAATCGCCAGTAAAAATGATAAATTCAGGGAAATTTATCAAACTTACCAAAATGCTTGGTAAGTATGCATAATAACGGCATTTATGCGTAACATATATATAGCGCACTCAAAATTTATGTCATTCGAACTTTCTGTTGAACATCTGTGATTAGAATGTTTCAAGAATTTGTGAATTATTTTTCGATATAATTTTTACAGAAACTTTTTCAGAACTTTTCGATTTTTTTAGAAATTCTGAGTATTTTTTCTAGAAACATTATAGAAATTACTTAAAAAATTTTTAAGTTTTTTTGTAGAAACAGTTTTAAAATTATTTTAGAAATTAAAATTTTTTTAAAAATAGTTTCTGCAAATTAGTTTGGAAATTTAAGGTTTTTTCTAGAAGTAATTTTTATATACAAAGTAGTTTATAATTTTTCAGCCCCGAAACTACTGATTTTTTCTGAAAATATTTAGAGCACGAAATTTTCTTCAACTTTCTGGTATGAAATACCATAAATACCATAATTTCTCATTCTATTTTGCGGCAATAGAGAATGACTCTCCACGTTTTTCACTGGTAACCTGTAATCATATCTTTCATCTTTCCTGTAGAATGCAGATTATTTCTACAATGAATGAGCATTTTATCATGTTTACGGAGGGTGTTTACGCACAGGGATATGGTTTCAATTTTGAATTTAAAAAAAAAATTTGTTTCGGAACATAAAAATAAGGGATGCCATTAATTTGTAAGGAAAACACGTCAAGTTTTAGGGTTAATTGACAAAAACCAGAAATTATATTACAGAAAATTTCAAAATCAGAAAAACACCACTCGATTGCAAAGAGCTGTGGAAAAGCATTGAATAAACTAAAAATGAAATAATTGATAAACATTTGAATATAATCAGAATAAGAAAAACGTATAGTTCATCGCTTGCTACTTCGACATGCCACTGAGAACGAAACTAGATGCAGACTATCATATGGGAATTGTTTACCAAGAAATAGATGAGGAGAATATTATCAAAATTGACAAAGATCGAGTTTATTTAATTGATTTTAATTGATAAAATATCAATTCACTATCAAAAAAGTCCCCCGTAAGGCTTCCAAATTAGTTGAAGAAAAGAAAGGGTACATTTACAGAGGGTTTATGGTCATTCCCGGTATATTCTAAAACAGAAAGTTAAAAATATATAATAAAAGCTCAAAAAATAATATATGTATGTAATTTTCAGTTCAAGAATAACCGTTAATAACAGTTCTGCATATTATAAGTTCTGCATATATATAATTTGCGGACGGACAAAAGATAAATAAATGGAAAAAATAATTTGCGGACCGACAAAAATGAATAAATGGGAGAAATTATTTGAAGACCGAGAAAAACAAATAAAGGAAATGATTTGCGGAAATACCGTTGAAATACCGTTCTGATAGCACATACAGTTGAATCCTGTTATAGCGAACTCAAAGAGAACGGATAAATCACTTCGTCACAACGGAATTTCGTTATAAAGGAGGAATTCCAGAATTTTGCATTGTTCCTATGTAAACTTATTTAGGAGGGGGATTAGAAAAGTGTTCGTTAAAACGGGATTATCTAGAAATGATGATGCTATATGATAGTCGAAAGACAAGGCTGTCAAATAAGAGTGGTTTTTCAACCTTTTCACAATTGCAGACCGGCGAAAACGGGAGAATTAATCTGCGGAGCGGCCAAAAATGAATAAAAGGGAGAAATAATTTGTGTGAAGCGGCTGAACGTAATAAATGGGGGAAATAATTCAATAAAATAATAATTCATAATAAATAAATAAAGTAAAAAATAAATATGAAAGTAATTTGAGAAGCGGTAAAAAAATTAATAAATGGTAGGAATAATTTGTGGATTAGCGAAAGAAATAAAATTAACAAAAAATTAATAACCGGGAGAAATAAATTAACGACCAGCAGAAAATAAAAGTAGAAATAATTTTCGGACACAAAAGATAATTAACTGGGAGAAATAATTTGCGGAAAATCAAAAGATAACTAACTGGAAGAACTAATTTGCAGACCGACAAAAGATAAATAAATGGAAAAAATAATTTGCGGACCGACAGAAATGAATAAATGGGAGAAATGATTTGAAGACGGAGAAAAATAAATGAAGGAAATGATTTGCGGACCGGCAAAATATATGTAAATGGGACCAATAATTTTCGGCCTTCCCAAAAAAAAGCAAATGCAGTGAATAGGAGAAATAATTCGCAAACCAAGAAAAAATAATTTACGGGCCGGAAAAAAGTAAACAAATGGAATAAATAGTTTGCTGATCGGCAAAAAGTAAACAAATGGAATAAATAGTTTGCTGATCGGCAAAAAATAAATAAATGGTAGAACCAATTTATGGACCAGCAAAAAAAAACCAATACAGTAAGTCGGAGAAATAATTTGCGGACCAAAAACAAAATTCAAATATCTTACGGACCAGCAAAAAGTAAACAAAATAGGAAAAATAATTCACAGACCTGCTGACGAGCTAGACAGAACATTATAGAGACGGCATAATATTTTATTAAGTTGGTTGCGAGCGCGCAATTTTTCCAAAAAACACATTTTCCAATTTTTAAACACTATGGAATTTTGTGCGTCTAACTGTGTCCAAGTTTTTGTTCTACCTCTACTAAAAATATTTTAATATACACTGCTGCCAGGCATTACACACACATGCTAATGTTTTTTTCTCAAAACTTAGGTTTGTAAGATAAGGAACATTTTTTCGAACACCACTCATTCAAATGTCTTGAAACTTTGTGTGTCTCTCAACATCATGGTGTTAATACTCTGAAACGAGCTTTTAGGATTTTAATTGTTGGTTAATTTTTTTTATCGAATTTTAACTCCGACAACATGCAACTTTCTCAAATATCACCAAAATATTTACCCATATTTTGTTCCATAAAATTTGCAAAATAATTTTAATAAAAAAATCCTCGTGTTAAAGTATGTCTCTCAACACTACGGTGTTGAGAGACAGACAACGTTTCAAGACCGGTGGTCAAGAAAACTTTCCTTATCTAACAAAAAACTTAGTTTTGTAAAAAAAGACATTTATGTGAAAAACATTAGCATGTGTAACGTCTGCCAGCAGTTTACATTAAAATACTTTAAAAAATATTTTTAACACAAGTAGAACAAAAGCTTGGACACAGTTAGAGCAGAAAATTTCATAGTATTTGAAAATTGGAAAATGTGTTTTTTGGAAAATTTGCGTGCACAGAACCCCCTTAAATATAAAAAAAACATTCAGAGGCTTTAATCAACTATTCGGTATGTTCCGCGCAAATTTAATTATTTTTATTGACGTTGCAGAAGTCAACAACACGTGTTAATGATTATTAACATGTCATCGTGGTTAAGTATCCATGTGAAATTTCTACCATCCAAGTATTAATAAAAGTTGTGAAATTATATATCTGGATATGTATGAATGCCATTAGGTTTGGAAAGAGATTTTATTTTGAAAAAAATTGCGTGAAGAAAAATTGTCTTTTTTCACCAAAAGAAAAAAATACCGAGGGATCACTTTTCACGATAAAATAAGATAAAGAAAACGACAGAAAATGAGTGGCTTTTTGGCAAGTCACGTGGCCACTAGACGGACTCTCGCAGCTATATCAGGCTATCGTGTTTCGATCACTGAACCTTTTTATTGCTGCTTTCAATGATATAAGAGCTTATTTTTTTGGCCGACGTTCAAAAAATACTTCTTTCTCCATTTTTGTTCGTCCTTTCCCCCCATCCATTATTCTGACTTCACGTAGCGTGTACACACGCGGACACTCACATGAACTTCGCTTTAACCATTTTCCAAAGTACTTTACTATTCTGAATAACACGTAACGTTATATCGTGGTCACGATCCATTCTCAACGTTACAATATAAATAGTAATGAACTGAATATTTACATAATAACCATTTTTCTTCTCCCGCGTGAACTGATTGGATGTCTCGTTTTTTTCTGAGAAAATGTACTCGAATTACAGATGGGACGTAA
Source organism: Pholcus phalangioides (assembly GCF_987345545.1). Taxonomy (NCBI): domain Eukaryota; kingdom Metazoa; phylum Arthropoda; class Arachnida; order Araneae; family Pholcidae; genus Pholcus; species Pholcus phalangioides. The sequence continues at coordinate 10,636,937 of NW_028301609.1, forward strand.
ACCAATGCTTTAAAAGCCCGTTGAAGGCGATTAGTATAACAAAAAAAAAATTATACGTATTTCTTAACTTTTAATGCACTAAGTTTAACTTAATTTTTGCAAAAAATGTAAAATTATGTAGCAAATACAGGGTGGGCGAGAAGTTCTGGCCACATTTTAAAAATTAATAACAAATCAACCAATCGGCATAAAAATGATGCGGTTTGCACTTAAATACTTATCATAGACTAGAGCTTCTTTTCGGATCAAATTTCATTCATAGGTGGAACTGTAAAACGAAAAAAACGTGACACAACATAAAATGCAACACATACGGTACATAATTAATGTTTATGACAATTGGCGCGTTACTTGAAACTATCAATTACATTTAATATTAGCGGCTTTCTTTAACTAGAGCGCTACATCTGAATTTGTGAAAGGGTGCTTATATTGAAATATGGTAGTTTTATGTAACGCGCAAATTGTCATAAACATTAATTATACACTGTTTGTGTTGCATTTTATGTTATATCAATTTTTTCGTTTTACAGTGCAACCTGTGAGCTAGATTTGAACTGTTTTTAATTCCACCGAAACAAGAACAAACAGATATGATAAATATTTTTACATGATAATGCATTAAAATACAGTAAATATCATTTACATATATTTTATATGATAATATATTATACGGCAATGATAAGTATTTTTGTGCAAACCGCACCTTTTTACATCAAATAGTTGATTTATTATTAATATTTTAAATGTTTCCAGGATTTCTCGTCCACCCTGAATATTTACCGTATTTTTTGATTGATACATAACGGAAAATACGTTTTAAATAATAATTTTATTGCAATTTGATTAATAATTTTGGAGGCTTGCGATGCTTACGCTGATGTGGGAGTGTTTATTGCGTTTTGCTTCAGGAAAAGTTTATCCGAAATTGACTGTGAACACATCACTGTATAACATTCAAATGAGCATTGTGCATTTGTTAGATTATATAACACATGAAACTAAATCTCACACTCTAAAATATTTCAGCAAAAAATAGTTTGTTCCATGTATGCGCCACATTGGTGTAAGGGTCGCAAATGTACAGGGAGGAAAAAATCAGTCTTAATTACTACTTTTTTCATTTTCTACGAACTAGATATTTTCAGAAAATGGTTGTTGAACGCTCAAAACGTTTCTGAATAGTTAAAACGTAAGTTAATTAATTTAGATTTCTTTGAGATTGTGTATACTGAAATAAAAATCGATAGTTGGGGCCACGTTTGAGTACGCGCTACATGCCTCCAAAGTTGTGCTTTTAAAAAAGTAAGCGTGACAGGGAACATACCAAGAAATATGGTAATTTCAGTTGAACCTTTTAACGAATCAGGAACGGAAAAATCTTACATTTTTATTTGTTATATCGGGGATGAAACTAACACTAAATTCAAAATACTCAGGAACTTCTAAACAAAATTGACTGGCTCAAGAAATTAGTTAAACTAGAGTTTGTTATATCGGGGGTCCGACTGTAATCTTTTGGCCGATTCAGAAGTAGTTTGTGAATACTTAAAATCAGTTTTAAACAAATATTTATTTTTACAATACAAATAAGCTGTGTTTAATTGGAAATTAATGAGGTGGATTTAAGATGCATTTAAGTATTTTTAGCTCTCTATAGCGATTATTACAAAAAAATATGGTATAGTTTATCCTGTTTATGACATCCCCGGTTACAACGTTTTCTCCCTTGGTAAGCCCTTATTTTCGTGGTCCCTCCTTTCACCAATACTGATCAAGATTTCCCATGAAAAGAATTTTCCCGCTTACAACGTTTTTTATGAAAATGTTATGAGCGGGATCCGCCGTGTAATATAACTGTAGAAAATATGCACAAATGCACGATTTTCTAAATAGCTTTCACTGCCACTTCACTTTTTTGTGCACAAAAATACAGAATTTTTCAGTTTAATCTCATTATTATGGCAAATTTTCGACAAGTAAGTTTTGCATATGCACACGTCTTCGGAAATGAATAAATTTTGTTATCCAAAAATCGATGTTCCTTTAATATTACCTGAAAGCTGAAAACCCCGAGTATCTAACGTAAGTATCCCCCCCACCCCCCTATTTCCTCTTCAAATATTACCCAATGCCAGGGAAAAGGTAGAGTAATAGGAGGAAGAAAAGAGAATCTTACAATATGTTATCCTATGGCAATAGCCTTTCGCGTTTGTGTGGGTTATTGCTCACGGTTTGAAATGATATATCATAAAAGAGAGGCCGTAAATCAAAACGTTGGTAACGATATCCCCCTCTTTGAGTAATTGCGGTTCGTGGTGCGTGTATACGTATGTACGTGTGTGTGTAATATGTCTACATGAGTGGTCCTTCCCCTGTCGTCTACAACTTTCAATGGAACTTGTAGTAGTACACCCGTGTATTGCCGTCCTTGTTGCACGACAAGAACGTATTCGTTCCAGTTCGTCATGGAAACTAAATTGTATGACGAGTAGCTTTTCTTTTTTTCATTTATTTTTTTGTTTGTGCTTGGACAGACAAACGAAAATGAATTGATTGGTCACGTGATGTATGAGCCTACGAGGGATGAACGAGTACGGCAGGTCATACTCGCCAAAATATATTCCAGAAAATTTTTTCGAAAGAAATGCCAAAGATGATTAAGCCACCTTGTTGGGCATTTTGCCTATTGTGGCGTTGTATTTGTATTTCTAAATACAAGGACCGTTTGGCACACTTTAGAAGCACAAATTTGAAACGTATATGAACATTTCTTTCCAGGGTATGACGAACATTTTCTAAATGTTGTTTTTAATGTATCAAACATTTCTCTGCAAAGAAATAATATTTTCTGTCATTGGATGTTGCGGACTAATGTGAAAGCGATTTCGATCATTTCTCTCCTACCAACGATTCCTAAATTTAGGTTCTAGCCAATCAAAAGCTTTACTGAAGAAACGATATTTTTACAGCTGTTAGATGTTGTGGAGAACTGTGATAACTGTAAGGGGTGGTGGATCAAATGAGAACAGAATAGCTGTAATAATTATTTATTATAAATTGGTTGGTTTATTTTTAAATGAATGTGGCGAAACTTTGTGTAGAGATAGAGCGGGATATAAAGAAGGCAACCTTACTGCGGATTGAACTTGCCCTAGGTAGTCGCGCCAGCACCTATCACGTGATAAGTGCTGGCGTTCGGCCGACAGTAACGTCCAACAGGCAATCAATTGTATTTATCTGCGCCTGCGGAATGTTTGTGAGTAAAGAAGAACAACGTTGTGTCATTCGTTTTTTTAGCGGCAAGAGAAATTAGAATTCGCGAAATGCATCGGCGAACGAAGGCGTTGTGCGGAGAACATGCACTGTCATTAACTCGTATGGCAGGGATGGCACAAGTGTTTCCGCGAGGGACGGAAATCTGTAAATGAACGATACTTGGTCAAAGTCACCTCGTTATCGAGGACGCTATGGTGAAAGAAGTTGATAAGATAATCAACCCGAATAGACGACTTTCAATAAGGAAAGCGTTCAGCAAGAAGACGGGAGTGCGTTTCGGTTCCGTTCATGATCTTCATTGCAGAGAAACTCCTATACAGGAAAGAGAGTGCACAGTGGAAACTCTTGTGCCAGTCGTGCGTACGAGTCAATTACAGTGCATGTTCTCCGTACAATGCCTTCGTTCACCGATGCAGTTCGCGAATTCAAACTCCTTCCGCCACTAAAAAAGAACTTGCCCACGTTGCTCTTCTTTACTCGCAAACATTCCTCAGGTGCAAATAAAAGAAAAAGAAACTATTGATTGCCAGTGGGACGATACCGCGGGCGACCCCAGCACATATCATGTGATTCTGCGCGACTATCTAGGTAGTAGGGATTGCCTTCCTTATAGCCCGCTCTACCTTTACACAAAGTTTCACCACACTCATACAAAAATATAATTATAACAAATGGTTGGTTTTCATTTAATCCACTCTTATATTTCAACAACAATGAAATATTAATAATAATTATCAATGATTAGATTTACAGCAAAAATTCAAAAATTTGGAGCATAAAAGTCTGGGCATTTTGTCTGTTGTGGTATCTGTGTTTGTATAAATACGTTGCAATTCAATAATTACAATTCTTGTATCTTCTCGTTATTAGTAGTAACATTTCCATGAAAGTTCTAGATGACCAACACAGAACCAATATAAAATCTCAATTTACGTTTTTCTCTTAAAATAGTAAATATTCAAACCAGAGTTAGTTTTTAGTACATTAAGCTAACCATTATTGTGATAGGAATATTTTACAAGCACAGAAATCTCAACTAATAGTTTTTATTACACTAGGAACAAATGAAATCATTGATTTGACTTTTATAATTATCTACCGAAATCTTAACTTAGTCTTTGAATTTTGCAGAGTGATACTTTTTGATAAAAATTAAATAAATCAAATATAGTAAAACAAATAAAATTAAATAAAAGTTGAAGTTTTTTACTAAGTTAATATACGATTCTTTTTGGCTTCTGGGGGTGAATGAACTATAAAACATTTCTTTCTCTCGAGAAATAAAGTTCTTTATTTTCATTGTTCATTCTTTCCGGAAGGAAAGAAAATATTGTTTCTATTGTTTCAAATTTGGCAATGATTTGCATTTTAACTCCATCCAAAAACGACTAAATGCATTGTTAGTTTTATGTATTATGAGTCTGTATTAGTTGATTTTATTATACGGGGGATTCAAAAGTAATCATCGGAGTTCACAGTTATATATTTAAGAAAGTAATTACAGATAGCAAGATGGATAATACCTCGTAAGTAGCAGAGATATTTGTAGTTTTTTTCCCAACTACTTATAAGTGTTCCATGTGTCCTCCTTCCGTTACGCGGCACACATATACCCGGTAGTTCAATTCCTACTTGATACAGCATGTCAGTAGCCTATTTATGTTCGTAAAAGCGATGGTAATTCGGTTCTTGAGCTCATTCAAAATGGCTGTGGAGGCACGCACACAGCGTCTTTAATGAAATCCCAAAGGTAAAAAGTCACAAACAGTAAAAGAGCAGTAGAGACCTTAAGGACTCGCCGGATGGGACGGCGACCGTGCTCCATATTTTCTTCGGTGCGCTCGTTGCACTGAAACAAGTGATGAGAATGTCGCGCATTCCAAAACACAAATCAGTTTTGGAATATTGAAAGTGTGGAAATAAAAATTTAACCTTTGCTTCTCCGTTCCCCCGTTTACTATCAAACATTTTATGTTTCAAATAGTTTTTAAAACTCGATGATTATTTTGAATCACCCGGTATTATGAGTGGGAAAGGAGAAAAAATATTATTGATAGTGAGAACTCTCCAATGAATAACATCAGTAATAAAAAGGAGACGGAATTTTGGAAATACAACCTTAATGAAACATCACGAGAGGTCATGTTTATCGCCATAAGTATAAGTATGACCCTAGAAATAACTCTCCGTCAATGGCAGTAGATAAGTTCCTGAAAATTTCATACCGTAGGGCGCCTATAAATGTTAGCTTCCTACTCCCGCTCCTTTTAAATATTCTATTCGAGCCAAAACTCCATTCCACACCAGCGACATCACAAAAATAAACATAAATAAAAAAAAACAGGTGAGTGAAGCACATGCAGTGGCGATAGTTATCCCAAGAATGGAAAGGAACAGCAGCAAACACGTCGTTGATGACACCAATAAACAGCGACGCGGTGTACACACACACATGCACGCATCCCCTCTCCTGAAGAAAACGCATCCACACACACACATACCAGAACTTTATGAGGATCGGCCATCAACGCTGTAGGCGCTTGTGCACCAGAGTACAAACTTCCAAGACTTTCCAAACGATTCTCAGCGTAGATGTGGGAGAGATAGAAATAAATAAGCAAAAAAAAAATAGAAATTCCGGGAGAAAATTCCGGAGAAAAGAGAACCGTTGTTTCTTTGGTTAAAGTCTTCAGGGAGAAATTATAATAAATAAATAAACTGGAGGTTTCCTTGCTGGAGAGAGAGAGAGAGAGAGAGAGAGAGAGAAAAAAAAGGCCTCCTTCACACAACGTGGGCATTCTTGGAAATAAATGCCGGGGAGGATGAGTTCTGGATAAATCGTGGTAGCGCTATCCCAAGAGCTTGTTGAACCTCAAGAAAATGAGATTCTCCATGAAAACCCAAGGATACAGAAAGCGTTGGTTCATTTAAACGAGTCCTCGCTGGTGGAATGGAAATAAAATAATAAAAACATTTCGCTAATTACGCTCATTTTCGCATTTCGATGTTGCTTCGCTTCTCCGTGCATTAAGGCTAATCCAAGAAGTTAGTAGCGAATAGATATTTATAAGAATCCCGTTTCTTGGAAAACCTTGTATTTCTTTTTTGGGAACAAAGAAAGAGGTTATCAGTTTACTTAAAAAAGATTAAATATGTAATAAGATTTTTTTTTTCAAATTAATTATAAAAAAAAG